>NC_142878.1:99505454-99656969 GCF_051225735.1 Oryctolagus cuniculus | reverse complement strand
TTGCTCATAATCTGATGTTTCAGTCCCACTTGTTCCCAATGGGAGGTAAACTCCTTTGCAATGGTGTCGGTGTGTGACACTCGGTTGATGAGCACAGTAGCCCAGAGTGCTCTTTTTTTTTTTTTTTTAAGATTTATTTATTTATTTGAAAGTCAGAGTTACACAGAGAGAGAAGGAGAAGCAGAGAAAAAGAGGTCTTCCATCTGCTGGTTCACTCCCCAGTTGGCCGCAACCGCCGGAGCTGTGCCAATCTGAAGCCAGGAGCCAGGAGCTTCCTCCGGGCTTCCCACGTGAGTGCAGGGATCCAAGGACTGGAGCCATCTTGTACTGCTTTCCCAGGCCATAGCAGAGAGCTGGATTGGAAGTGGAGCAGCCAAGACTCGAACCAGCGCCCATATGGGATGTCATTGCTGCAGGTGGCAGTTTTACCCACCACAGCGCTGGCCCCTGTAGGTCTATTTTTAAAAACTGGTTCCTAACTAGACCTTGACTTTGAAAGTCGTAACCTGTGCATCCTTGCTTGTCTCCAGGGTGGACTCACTCACTTGCCTTTGCTGCCTGGAGATAGCAACCTGGATAGACTTGGAAGGAGCCTGGTGTCCTGGCCTGGGGCTGGTTCTGCATGGAGGGGCCTCCCCAGCTGTCCTACTTCGCAGCTATGTGATGTAGTGCCCTGAAAGACCTCTCTACCCCAGGTTTCTTCAGTTGTAAAACAGGGTGGTCCTATCCCATCAGTTCTTAGACTCACTTTTGGGGGAACACTTAAGATTTTAACATCTCAGATGTCAAGATTTGTTAAATGTAATAATTTCATTGGCAATATTTTTCTTCAGAGAAAATCATTGTTCTTTTTTTTTTTTTTACTATCAGTGAAGTCTTCAGTTTGATTAAATACATTATCGCCCACCATACATGGTTATTTTGAGGACTGGAATTCGTGAGTGAACGGTGAATTCGTCTTTTACTTTTTTCCTTCTGCTCTCTCTGCCTCCAGTTTTACCACATTCAGTCACTGCCTTGCCTGGCTCCCTGCCCTGTCTAAGTGGCAGCAATTCTCCCAGCCCCTACCTTGAAACCCTGCTGAATGTTAGTGGACACTGAGTGATCAAAGGGGTTGTGTTATGCAAGTGAATTTTCATGAGTGTAGAAAAAAGTTGGGGCCACTGCCGGGAGGAGGAAGCTGAGGTCTGTTGACCCAGGTAGGAAGACTGCTAGAGCTCTCCCAGAGCTCGCCTCTCGCCATTTTCCCGCTTTGAACTTGATGCTCCAGTGACACGGAACTCTTTGTATAACTTGGCTTCAGGGATGTGAGAGTTTTGCAGCTTTCTGACCTAGTATATAAAGGGCAGTGAATGAGCAAAGCCACGAGCTGTCCATGGGCAGTGGCTTAGAAGGAACCGGGGTGCCGGCGCTGTGGCTTAGCAAGTTAGGCTGCTGTCTGCAGTGCCAGCATCCCATATGGGCGCTGGTTTGAATCCCGGCTGCTCCACTTCCAGTCCAGCTCTCTGCTGTGGCTTGGGAAGGCAGTGGAGGATGGCTCAAGTCCTTGGGCCCTGCACCTGTATGGGAGACCCAGAAGAAGCTCCTGGCTTCGGATCGGCGCAGCTCTGGCCGTTGTGGCCAACTGGGGAGTGAACCAGTGGATGGAAGACCTCTCTCTCTCTCTGCCTCTCCTTCTCTCTCTGTATAACTCTGACTTTCAAATAATCTTTTTAAAAAAAAAAAAAAAGAACTGGAACTTTGGAGATGGAGACCATCTTAGAAGTTTGTGGATTCAGGCATGGCAGTTGGAAAATTTTTTTTTTTTTATCTGATAAGTTGTGCTTCTTTTACTACTGCTCAGCTGGAGACTGGGCAGCTCAGCAGAGAGCTCTCACCACAGCGGTGAGGGTCTATACTGTCTCGAGACAGTGGATAGATTCCAGCCCTGGGATAGAGGTTCAGAGGACTTGATTTTAATTACCAAGTTACCACCCATCTGTTACTTACTCCTCTTCGTTTCCTGCCTCTTTTTTTTTTGGGGGGGGCCTTAGAATAGGCCTGGCAGCCAAGTACGCTAGTTCTTATTTGTTCACACATCTTGGAAATGCAGACACTGGCGTCTGTGGTAGCCTGCACTCGACACAGAGCTGTGCCTCTTTCATCATCCTACACATGAGAAAAGACGCGCCTGAGTCCTGTTGGTCAGCAGAGAACCAGCCAGGGAGCAGGTCAGACTCAAGAGGACACAGTCTGGCTCAGGTCCCGTGCCCAGCACAGTGCTTGGCATTTGGGACCCATCCTGCAAATAGGTAGGAGATAAGGAAGATGAAACAGTAGGCTAGAAAGAAAAATCTTGCTGGAATTTATTTGGAAATTGATTCACAAGAGAATTCTGACTCATAAAAAAAAATTTTTTTTAAAGATTTTATTTATTTGATGAGAGGCAGAGTTACAGAAAGGTCTTCCATCCACTGGTTCACTCCCCAGATGGGTGCAATGGCTGGAGCTGTGCCGATCCGAAGCCAGGAACCAGAAGCATCTTCTTGGTCTCACACACGGGTGCAGGGGCCCAAGGACTTGGGCCATCTTCCACTGCTTTCTCAGGCCATAGCAGAGAGCTGGATCAGAAGAGGGGCACAGGACACGAACTAGTGCTCATATGGGATTCCAGTGCCACAGACAGAGGCTTAGCCCACTACACCACAGTGCTGGCCCCAAAAAATATTTTTTTTATTTTTTAATATTTATTTATTTATTTGAAAGAGTTACACAGAGAAGGAGAGGCAGAGAGAGAGCGAGAGAGGTCTTCCATCCACTGGTTCACTCCTCCATTGGCCGCAACGGCTGGAGCTGCGCCAATCCAAAGCCAGAAGCCAGGGGCTTCCTCTGGGTCTCCCACGTGGGGGCCCGAAGACTTAGCCCATCTTGTACTGCTTTCCCAGGCCATAGCAGAGAGCTGGATTGGAAGTGGAGCAGCCATGACTCGAACTGGTGCCCAGATGGGATGCCGGCACTGCAGGCAGCACTTTACCTACTACGCCACAACACTGGCCCCCTAAAAATTGTTTTTTAAAAGGGAAGGAACAGAGCAGGCACTGTAGTTCAGTGGGTTAAGCCAACACTTGGGATACTCTGATCCCAGTTTGAGTCCTGGCTACTCCAGTTCTGATACAACTTCCTGCTGGTGCATTCTGGGAGGCAGAAGAAGATGCCTGAAGAACTGGATCTCTGCCATCCACACAGGGGACCTGGATGGAGCTCCTGGCTCCTGGCTTCTGCCTGCCCAGCCCTGGCTGTCGCTGGCATATAGGGAGTGAACCAGTGGATGGAAGCTAGTATGCTCTTTCTCTCTCTGTCTCTTCTCCCCCCTCCTCATTTCTCTCTCTCTTTGTTCCTCTGCCTTTCAGGTAGATGGGGTATCTTTGCCACAGTCATAAAACAAGAAGCCAGTGAGTGATCCTCTTATTTTAAAAAAAGATGATGATGAATTAGTAGAGCATGGAGGATAATTAATGCGTTACTAGGTGATTTGCCACTCCTACTGCCTGCCTGCCTTCTCCTCACATCCTAATGAGTTCAGACCTGCTGTCCTCTGAACTAACAGCATTTTGTACTTGGGTCATGTACTTATTATCATAGTCTTCCTTTTATTGTAGTTAATTCTGTTTTATGTTTTATCTCCCTTCCTTGATTCTAAGCCCTTTGAGAACAGGGTCCATGTTTTATCTTCACTTCCTCAATTCAGGTCTCCCATATGGTTTGCGAGGACCCAAGTACTTAAGCCACCACCTGCTCCCTTTCAGGGTGTGCACATCAGTGGGCTCCGGCTTCGGCCTGGCCCAACCCTGGCTGTTGTAGACATTTGATGAATGAAGCAGCAGATAGAAGATCTCTCACAGTCTCTCTGCCTTTCAAATAAAATGAAAATAAATTAATTGAAAAAATAAATAAATAAATTGGGAAAAACCACCAAAGCTTGAGTATTTCATTATTGGCATCGTAGTGTTCCCATACGAACACCGTGACCTTGTGCTTTGTATTTGTCTCCTGTGTGGTAGCAGTTACTTTCTATTTTTATTTTTTTATTTTATTTTATTTTATTTTTTTTGACAGGCAGAGTGGACAGTGAGAGAGAGAGACAGAGAGAAAGGTCTTCCTTTGCCGTTGGTTCACCCTCCAATGGCCGCCGCGGCCAGCGCACCGCGCAGATCCGATGGCAAGAGCCAGGTACTTATCCTGGTCTCCCATGGGGTGCAGGGCCCAAGCACTTGGGCCATCCTCCACTGCACTCCCTGGCCACAGCAGAGAGCTGGACTGGAAGAGGGGCAACTGGGACAGAATCTGGCGCCCCGACTGAGACTAGAACCCGGTGTGCAGGTGCCGCCAGGCAGAGGATTAGCCTAGTGAGCCACGGCGCAGTTACTTTTAAGAAAGATGAATGTGTCAGAGTACAACAGACAGACAGGTGGAGTGTGAGTCCATCTCTTGTGATGTACGAGGCCTTTGTTGTCTAGTACAGTACACCGGGAGGGGCCGATGGGAGCCAGGGGTTCCTGTGGCTGTGGTTAGGTTTGGAGTGCTAAGTACATTCATGTGCCGCTGGTGTCTCAGGCTTTACCTACCCTCTCTGCCGAGAGTTCTGCTGGCTGGAGTCGAGAGCTGCAGGGTGCTCTGGGTAGCATGATGGATTAAGTCTGCCTGTGTGAGCTGCTAACCTGGGAACCTTACTTACTGTATTAATGGGAAAATGCGTTGTAAGTATAGTACTTAAACTTCTGGGACATGATCAGTTAAAGGTTTGGAGACTAAGTGTTTTTATTAGAGAAGAACAATTTAAAGGCCTTGCCTCTGCCTTCTTGTTTACTATCTTCAGCCTCCAGATCAGCTTGTTTTATGGTGGTCTCTCTCTCTCTTTTTTTTTTTTTTTTTAAGATTTATTTATTTATTTATTTATTTGAAAGTCAGAGTTACACAGAGAGAGGAGAAGCAGAGAGAGAGAGAGGTCTTCCATCCACTGGTTTACTCCCCAAATGGCTACAATGGTCGGAGCTGGGCCAATCCGATGCCAGGAGCCAGGAGCTTTCTCCAGGTCTCCCACATGCGTGCAGGGGCCCAAGGACTTGGGCCATCTTCTACTGCTTTCCCAGACCATGGCAGAGAGCTGGGTCGGAAGTGGAGCAGCCAGGACTCGAACTGCTGCCCACATGGGATGCTGGCACTGCAGACGGCAGCTTTACCTGCTACGCCCCAGCTTGGGCCCCAGTGGTCTCTATTGAATGGAGTTAGATCCAGATGTTCTTTGGCTTCGGTGAGAAACATAAGCAAGAATGGAACTCTTTTTTTTAACTTTTATTTAATAAATATAAATTTCCAAAGTACAGTTTATGAATTATAATGGCTTTCCCCCCAATAAGTTCTTTTTATTTATTTATTTAATAAACGTGAATTTACGAAGTGCAACTTTGGTATTGCTGTGGCTCCCCCCCCAACCTCCCTCCCTCCCGCAGCCCTCCCCTCGCCCACTCCCTCTCCCATCCCGCCCTTCATCGAGTTTCAAGAATGGAACTCTTGCTTAAGGGATCTTGAAGATCCCAGAGCTCCTGGCCTCGGGAGGGTTGTTGAAACTGACTTGTGTCTACTGCCAGCAGGTCAGAGCGAGGTTCCTGAGACACACCTGTGTCCTTGAAGTGACACTTTGATTTTTCTGTCTGGACTCCATCAGTCTTCCATCAGCTCTTACCTGTTGACGTTAGCTCTGTGTCCCACATGGTAGCACTTGTTTCATAATGCCAGGGTGGCAGCGTGTGCCAGCCCAGAATGCCTGAGCCCCCCACAGCCAGGGCGTGTGAGCACGACCAGCCTCTTCTTGCTGATCAGCCAGCGTTTATGAAACAGCACTTCCTCAGTGTGGTGCTCAGCACTGGAGACCCAGGGAAGAGTATGACGTAGAACCAGCCCCCAAGGGATTGTGGTTGCGGAAGAGGCAGAGCGACAGTGCACTGAATGAAGAGCCTCATGACACCCTCTCCACGTGCAGCAGTGTCACTGAGGGGAGGGCCTGGGCCTTTCCCAGTTCATCTGGCCCACGCCTTGGCTATTCAGCCTGTCAAGTCCTGGAGGAGCGTCCACCTGGTGCAGAACTCTGTCAGGAGCTGCCTGAAGAACAAGAGGGGAAGTAACGGTACGGAGCACAGACAGGGCACACGAGGAGCCCTGGCTCTCAGGTGGAGAAGTGCTGGCTGTCCGTTGGGAATCCCGGCAGGTCAGCCACTCCACTCTCTTCTGATGGCATCTGTCTTGCTTTCCGCTTCTGTGCATTTTTACTGTGGGGCTGCTGGCCAGGCCTGTGTTAGGCCGACAGCCTCTGGTGTAAGGAGTCCCAGCGTTGAACCGAGCCCCGGGAACCCTCAGCACTCCCAGGTGTGTTCTTCCTGTTTTATCTGTTAGTAAACCGAGGCGCAGCAGAACTGATGAATACAGAACCCCGAAGGCCCTGTCCCCCTCAGGACACTGCTGGCTGTGGGACTGTGGGAAGCTGTCACTGAGAGGAAATAATAGAGGACAAAGCAGATGCCCGCGGGACCCGGCTACCGAAGCGGGAGCCTTCAGGAGAGGGAAGGTTGTCTGACAGCTCCCAGGAAAGAGCCGCTAGTGGGACAAAGGCGTCCAGCTCCCTAGGAAGAGTAGCTAGCGGGACCTCGGCTCCCAGGCGCACTGGGAGGAAGCTCGGGGTTGCTAACAGTTAGACTGCCTTCAGAGGTCGACGTTCTGATTCACCATCATTCCTGCTCTGGACTCCTTTGAGGGCTTTCAAAACAAATTCAAATGGGACAGAACTACGACCATCAACTTCTAACTCACTAAATTGTGGCCATGGGGGCTGGCACTGTGGTATATCAGGTAAGACTACCTCCTGCAGTGCCAGCATCCCATATGGGCACTGGTTTGTGTCCTGGCTGCTCCCACTTCCAATCCAGTTTCCTAGTAATGACTTGGGAAAAGCAGCAGAAGAGGGCTCAAATGCTTGGGCCCCTGCCTCCCACGTGGGAGACACGGAGGAAGCTTCTGGTTCCTGACTTGGGCCTGGTCCAGCCTTGGCCATTGCAGCCATCTAGGGAATAAACCAGCAGACAGAAGGTCTCTCTCTTTCTCCCTCTCTGTCTCTCTGTCACTCTGACTCTCAAGTAAATAAATAAATCTTTTTTAAAAAAGAAAATAAAATGTGGTCATAAATGTGTATATGTTGATCTTGGAAAACATGAGTTTCCACTCCACGTTTTTCTTAAGATTTCACATTCACCACCCAAAATATCTTCTCCATTGCCTGCTCCTTATACCGGGAAATCCTGTTGGTTTGTTGGAATTATCTTAATCTTTAAGTTCAGATGAAACTTCCTGATTGTGGTTATTTCTAGGTCAGATTACTACTGAATTCTCCAAGAACTAATAAATCAGCAGCACTTTTGTTTAAGCTCAGTTAACCACTTCTGAGTGAATTTGCTGGTGTCATTATTTAGGGAGCTTGCTGAGTTAGCAGGAAGCAGCGGTATTATGACTTGATAGTTCATATTTGTTCAGGACACACCGTGTCAGGGAGTTTTAGGGCTCGTGAAGACCTTTGCCTCTTTGTTCTCTCCTGTTCCTGTGGTATTAAATGCCATCTCCCTGACTCAGATCTCAGAAGTCCTTTCCTGTCTGCCCAAAGTGCCCTTTGTTGGTCGGTGCCTCGCCTCTCAGTGTTGTCACAAGTATGCCTAGTTTTCTGCTGGCAGCCTCACGATTCATCTGTCCGTCACCTCCTGTCACTTAACAGAGCCCTCCTTTGTCCTCTGACTGTATCTGTACAGGTGTGTGAGCTCAGTATGAATTTTTGGACGCGTGCCGCCAACACCCATGCTTGGCAACCTCCAGCTTTCTGAAGTCCCCTTGTCTCCATGGGCAGCTCTGTGCTCCACTCTGCACTCTCACCGCCTGAGTTTCTGGATCTGGTTAAGCCTGTCTACTGGTTGTGTTAGAATTATGTAATTTGATTCAATGATGGCTATACTAGAAGTGAGAAGAGAGAATTGTTCTGTGCAAACTAAAGTGAATGCTTTGGAAAGGCAAGTTCCTTAAAACAAGAAACAAAGTTTAATTAGATTCAGGCAAGATGAGGACTGGCGCTGTGGCGTAGTGGGTAAAGCTGCCGCCTGCAGGGCCAACATCTCATATAGACGCCGGTTCGAATCCTGGGTGCTCCACTTCCCATCCAGCTCTCTGTTATGGCCTGGGAAAGCAGTGGAAGATGGCTTAAGTCCTTGGGCCTCTGCACCCACTCGGGAGACCCAGAAGAAACTCCTGGATCCTGGCTTCGGATCAGTGCAGCTCTGACCATTGCAGCCAGTTGGAGAGTGAACGAGTGGATGGAAAACCTCTCTCTCTCTCTACCTCTCCTTCTCTCTCTGAGTAACTCTGACTTTCAAAAAAATAAATCTTTTTTTAAAAAAAGATTCAGGCAAGAAAGCTGGAGGCAGAGGGATTCTGGAACTCTAGAAGGATTCTGTACTTACTGTTCCCTGGAGTCCGAGTTCTCCCTCTTTAGAGAAACAACACTGTGGGTAAGTTTTATAGAATAGTGGCATAGAGTGTTAATCAGCAGAAAAGATCTTGTCCCCTAATCACAAGTTTGTTCTAACAAATGATAGACTTGAACATAGAATGAGAAAGTCACAATAGAAGTTATAAGAAGGGATGAGTGTTGTATCCAAATCCCATATCAGGGTGCTCATTCAGGTCCCAGCTGCTCTGCTTGTGATCCAGCTTCCTGTTAATGTGCCTGGGAGGTAGCAGAAGATGGCCCACGTACTTAAGTTCCTGCCACCCATATGGGAGACCCACATGAACGTCCTGTCTCCTGGCTTTGGACTGGCCCAGTCCCAGCTGTTGTAGCCGTTTGATAAGTGAACCGGCAGATAGATCTCACTCCACCTTTCAAATAAATAAATAAATCTTTTTATAAAAGTCATAGTAACTGGGGCTGGTGCTGTGGTGTAGAAGGTAAAGCCTCCACCTGTAGGGCCAGCATCCCAAATGGGCACCTGTTGGAGTCCTGGCTGCTCCACTTCCAATTCACCTCTCTGCTAATGCGCCTGGGAAAGCAGTGTAAGATGCCCCAAGTGCCTGGGCCCCGAACCCATGTGGGAGACCCAGAAGAAGCTCTTGGCTCCTGGCTTCGGATTGGCCCTGCTCCAGCCATTGTGGCCACTTAGGGAGTGAACCAGCATACAGAAGACTTTCTCTCTCTCTCTTTCTCTCTCTCTCTGTAACTCTGTATTTCAAATAAATAAATAAATCTTTTTTAAGAAAGTCATAGTAACTGTCTTTATTACTTGTATTGTCTGTTTCAGATGCTATCTGAAGGCTGTCAGTTGTTGAGGGCCGAGAAATCCGTGCTGTTTTGCCTCCCTCCCTTTTCCCCTTTTCTTGTCCTAATTTGTGCTAATTGAAAGGCATGAGTTCAGGTTAGTGCTGTCGTCCTCATCCCATTCTAGTCTTACTCCTACCCTCAAGTAGCTTCAGTCTTCTTTTTCCGCCACCTTAGCCCATTGCCTTTTGTAGACCCCTCAGCACTCAGGGGAACAACCTGTCCAGGCTGTTCCTCTCGACGGATGACTCAGTATACATCTCTGAGTCACCTCATCCCCTTGAAAATGTTATGAAGATTGCTGCTTTTTTTTTCTTGCATTAAATATTAATGTGGAAAATTTTCAAGTTTTGTTCCCCTTTCTGTGATTTGATCTTTGTACCTGGGTGCAGATATCCAGAATTGATACCTAAGAGGTGTGTCATGGAGCCACAGTGCAGTGGCCTAAGCTGTGTCCTGTGGCACCAGCATCCCATACCAGTGCCGGTTCAAGTCCCAGCTGCTCCATTTCCACTGTGGCTCCCTGATAATGTGTCTGGGGAATCTGCAAAAGATAGCCCAAGTCTTTGGGCCTCTGCCACCCACGTGGGAGACCTGGAAGGAGTTCTAGGATCCTGGCTTCAGCTTGACCCAGCCCTGGCCATTGCAGCCATTTGGGAAGTGAACCAGAAGATGGAAGGCTTCCCATCCCACCCCTGCCAGTTCGCCTTTCAGATAAATAAATAAATCTTTTAAAAAAGAAAAGAAAACAGTGTTTCATGGCATTGGCGGGGGTCTGTTTTCCCTGGGATACACCGTGCTCTTGAGTGTGTAGATCCCAGCCCTCATGGAGCTCAGACTCATCTCGAGTTCTGTCTTCATGTCATCTTTAGGAAGAAATTTTAAGTATTTTTTCCATTTGTCTCCTTTGCTGTCTTTTCTATTTCCTTTCTGTGCCTTTTAGCTGTTTTTAATTTACTTTTTTCTTTTTAAAAATCTTTATGTATTTATTTGAGAGGCAGAGCGACAGAGAGCAGGAGAGGCAGAGATCACCCATCCGCTGGTTCACTCCCCAAATGGCTGCAACAGCCAGGTCTGGACTGGGCCAAAGCCAGGAGCCAGGAACTCCCTCCAGGTCTCCCATGTGGGTGCCAAGGACCCAAACACTTGGCCCATCTTCTGCAGCCTTCCCAGGCGCATTAGCAGGGAGCTGGATGGGACGCAGAGGAGCCAAGACTTGTAT
The DNA here is from genome assembly GCF_051225735.1 of Oryctolagus cuniculus. Lineage (NCBI taxonomy): Eukaryota > Metazoa > Chordata > Mammalia > Lagomorpha > Leporidae > Oryctolagus > Oryctolagus cuniculus. The sequence goes on along the minus strand of NC_142878.1, from coordinate 99,646,362 downwards.
GTGATGCCAGTGTCACAAGCGGGTGTAACCAGGGAGGCACAACCCAGCCCTGTCGTTGCATTTACATTTTCCCATCTGTCACTGTCCCCTGCTGTCTCTTCTTGCCGCGCCTTCAGTCTTACCTTCACGTCTGGGCCAGTTTTTCCTTCCACTTCGCTGAGCTCTGTTGGATCCACCTTCTCGTCTTGTGTCCCCGCCTCTGCCGGAAGCTCTTGTGTTTGTGCTCTGAGCTCTTCCTGCAGATGGCCGTTTCATTCACTGGGCTTTCTCTTTGTCACTTTTGCAGAATGCTTTATCGTGGCTTTAACTGCTCTCTGGCGCCATTTTCCAGGGTGTGGTCTTAGTCTGCTGTTTTGTTTTCCTGTTTCTTTCCTGATTTTTTTCTTGTTGTACCTTTATATAGATCCTGTGCAGATTTATCTTTCATGCTTGTCCCTAAATAGATGCGTTTTTTAGGGACTGGCTATTTGCAGGATGCTGGAGCGGGGGCGGGGCTACGACTGTGCCCCAGGCTGCCTTTGGACTCTGGGTGAGTTCACTGACCCCGTTCTTTGTACACGGGTGGAGGGGAGCATCTCTGAGCAGTGGCTCCCTTGTGCCTGAGACGACTCTGTGAGGCACGCACAGCTTGTTTGTGTGGTTATTCATTTGTCCCAGCCCCGGGTCCCAGGAAGTTCCTGCTCCAAAACTGAGGGTGGGCTGAGGGCAGACCGGGAGCTGGGCGCTCAGTGCTGCTGCTGCCGTGCTGCACGGGGGCGTCGTTGGACTGACTTCTCCTCCCAGGTAACATGAGGGTTACCTACCTCAGGCCGCTGGTTAAAGTTAAAGTAAGTTGCAAAAAGTGCTTGGCGCGTAGTACTACTTTGCACCCAAGAAGGCTTGGTTAGCAAAATGAACAGAGTACTGATATCGAGGCCTAGTTCTTTCTTCGTTTCTTTCCTTCCTTAAGCAATTTAGTAAGGTGCACGTACATCAAGTTTGGCATCCTTGCCACTTTGAAGTTTGCAGTGCGGTAGCTTTAAGTACATTCACGTGGCCGGGCGTCCGTGACCATCGCCCGCCTCCAGAACTCTGCATCCTGCAGACTGAAGCAGTGTGCACAGGAGACAGCTTAGTCTCTTCCCTGCCATTCTTCTTTCTGTCCCTGAAGTGTGACCGCTCCAGTACATCCCGACCTCGTCCGTTGTGTCTGGTTTACTTCATTTAGCATAATCTCCTCAGGGTGCACTCCTGTTACAGCATTGGTTCCTGCACCCACGTGGGAGACCCCGATGAAGCGCGCCTGGCTCCGGCCTGACCCAGTACTGGCTGTTGAAGACATCTGGAGGGTGAACCAGTGGCTGGAAGATCTCTCCCTGGGTCTCTCCCTCTTTCTCTGTAACTCTTTCAAAATAAATAAGTAAATCTTTCTAAAAAGTTCATGAAGACACATATTATGAAAAAACTGGGCATGAATTTATTTCTTTCTCTCTCTCTCTCTCTCTCTCTCTCTTTCTCTCTGGCAGAGTTTAGACAGTGAAAGAGAGAGACAGAGAGAAAGGACTTCCTTCTGTTGGTTCACCCCCCAAATGTCCACTACGGCCAGCACTGTGCCGATCTGAAGCCAGGAGCCAGGTGCTTCCTCCTGGTCTCCCATGGGGTGCAGGGCCCAAGCACTTGGGCCATCCTCCACTGCACTCCGGGGCCACAGTAGAGAGCTGGACTGGAAGAGGAGCAATTGGGACAGAATCCGGCGCCCCGACCAGGACTAGAACCCAGGGTGCTGGTGCCACAGGCAGAGGATTAGCCTACTGAGCTGCAGTGCCGGCCTCTCCTTCCTTTTTAAGGCTGTATAATATTCTCCTGTATGTCAAGACCACCTTTAGTTTTTCCACTCATCTGTTGATGAACCCTTGGGTTGCTGCCACCTCTTGTTTGTTGAGATTATCTTTGCTTTGAACATAGCAGTACAAGACAAGGACACTGCATAAAGTTTGTGGGAAACTAGAATTGAAAGATAAGATAAGGGCCCCTGCGCTGTGGCACAGCGGGTTAACGCCCTGGCCTAAGGCACCGGCGTCCCATACGGGCGCTGGTTCAAGACCCAGCTGCTCCACTTCCAATCCAGCTCTCTGCTATGACCTGGGAAAGCAGTAGAAGATGGCCCAAGTCCTTGGGCCTCTGCACCTACATGGGAGACCCTGAGGAAGCTCCTGGCTTCGGATCAGCTCAGCTCCGGCCATTGTGGCCATCTGGGGAATGAACCAGGGCGTGGAAGCTCTCTCTCTCTCTCTCTCTACCTTTCTCTGTAACTCTATCTTTCAAATAAATAAAATTTTTCTTAAAAAAAAAAAAAAAAGGTAAGATGAGAGACAGGCATTTGGCACATGGGTTAGGCCCTGCTTGAGACACACACATCCCAGATCAGAGTGTCTGGATTTGAGTCCTGGCTCTGCTCCCAACTCCAGCTTCCTGCCAGTGTGCACCCTGGGAGGCAGCAGGTGATGGTTCAAGTGTCTGGGTCCCTCCCACCCATGTAGGAGGCCCGGTTTGAGTTCCTGGTTCCTGGTTTTGGACTGGCCCAGCCCTGCTGTCATGGGTGTCTGATGAGTCACTGGCTGCTGGGAGCTTGCGTTGTCTCACTCCTCTCGGCCTTAAAAATAAATTTAAAAAGAAAAAAAGTTATTTTGGTGTAAATAAATTGAAATTCATGGCCTGCGCCATGACTCACTAGGCTAATCCTCCGCCTGCAGCGCCGGTACTCTAGGTCCTAGTCCCGGCTGGGGCACTGGTTCTGTCCCGGTTGTTCCTCTTCCAGGCCAGCTCTCTGATGTGGCCCAGGGGGACAGTGGAGGATGGCCCAAGTGCTTGGGCCCTGCACCTGCATGGGAGACCAGGAGGAAGCACCTGGCTCCTGGCTTCGGATCGGCACAGCGCCAGCCGTAGTGGGGGGTGAACCAACAGAAGGGAGTCCTTTCTCTCTGTCTCTCTCTTTCACTGTCTAACTCTGCCTGTCAAAAAAAAAAAAAAAAAAAGAGAGAGAGAGAGAAAGAAATAAATTCATGCCCAGTTTTTTCATAATATGTGTCTTCATGAACTTTTTAGAAAGATTTACTTATTTATTTTGAAAGAGTTACAGAGAAAGAGGGAGAGACCCAGGGAGAGATCTTCCAGCCACTGGTTCACCCTCCAGATGTCTTCAACAGCCAGTACTGGGTCAGGCCGGAGCCAGGCGCGCTTCATCGGGGTCTCCCACGTGGGTGCAGGAGCCCAAACATTTGGGCCATCTTCCACTGCTTTTCCCATGCCATTAGCCAGGAGCTGGATCAGAAATGGAGCAGCTGGGACACAAACCAGTGCCCATATGGGATGCTGGCATTGCAGGTGGTGGCTTTACCCACTATACCATAAAGCCACTCCCCCCTTTTAAAAGATTTATTTGAAAGGCAGAGTTATAGAGAGGCAGAGGCAGAGAGAGAAAGAGAGGTCTTTCATCTGCTGGTTGACTCCACAGTTGGCCTCAACTGCTGGGGCTGGGCCGATTCGAAGCCAGGAGCCTCAAGCTTCTTCCAAGTCTCCCACGTGGGTGCAGGGGCCCATCTTCCACTGCTTTCCCAGGCCATCGCAGAGAGTTAGGTCAGAAGTGGAGCAGCCAGGACTTGAACCAGCGCCTAGGTATGCCGGCATTTCAGGCAGTGGCTTTACCCCTAAACCATAGTGCCGGCCCCCTCACAACCCCTTTCATGAATTTCTTGAGGACCCTTTGTATGCAAGAATATAAAAAAAATTTGCACCAAAATTAAACGTTAATCCCATTTTCCATGAACTTTGTGAAGTACCTTCATACAAGTATCTCCTTGAGTCCCTGTTTTCAATTCTTTAGCATTGAACATTCAGTGGACTTGCCACATAATACATTCAGTGGACTTGCCACATAATACGGTAATCATCTCTTCAGTGTTCTGAGGAACTGCCCTAGTGTTCTCAGAGGTCTGTTTCTGGACAGGGAGTATAAACTATGGAGTCCCTAGGGAGGAATCTTCAGACAGTCTGGTGCAACACTGTGTAGACTGTCTGAATATGAGGAGTGGGCATCACGGTGCAGCAGGTTAAGTCACTGGTTGGTCTGCACTTCTGATCCGGCTTCCTGCCAGTGCACATGGGAAACCCAGATGGAGCTCCTGGCTGCTGGCTTCAGCGTGGCCCAGTCCTCTTCCTCTCCCCCCACCCTCCACATCACTCTGTCTCTCGAATAAATAAATAAATCTTTAAAAAAAATACACAGATGTGCAGATGCATCTTTGTTCTCAGCTTCATTGGCAAGGAGACTGGTGCTTGGCTCTAGACTCGACATTGGGCAGTGTCTGGGGCCATGTTTGGTCGTCACACCTGGAGGGAGCTCCTGGCATCTAATGGGTAGAGAGCTGGTATTGTTTGGGTATAACTGACATACTTAATGCCAGTCGGTGTGGATGGTAATATTAGTCATGGAAACCATCGTTCCTTAAGTAGAACCCAGTGTGTGTGATGCATCGGGTAGGCAGGGTGCTCTACACAGTCCCTCATCCAGCTTTCTCCACACCCCTGCAAGGAAGCCGACACACTGAACAGACGCCAAGGTTTAGACACTACCTGTCCGACTGTGCGGCCTGTGCCCCCAGCCAGCACCTCTGCGGCTGCTACAAGAGGTTGGTGCTGCTGTGTGCCCTGACGTGGGAGAAGCCCCTCCTGGTCTCACTGGAGAGGTGGCAGCGCCAAGAGCTGAGGCGTCTGAGTTGTGACTGAGGACCTGGCCTTGTGTCTGACTGCTGGGCTGCAGCAGCAGGACACCCGCCCGCCTGGGCTGCACGCCGAGCCGCCCAGAGCTCTGACCCTGCGCATCTCTGCTCTCCGCAGGTGCACTACATCCTCCAGGAGGTGGTGATGGGGGGCATGGTGCTGGAGACAAACATGAACGAGATCGTGGCCCAGATCGAGGCTCAGAACAGGCTGGAGAAAGCCGAGGTGAGTCAGCAGCTGCGCTCACCCCGGCAGCGTGGAGAGGGGAGGCGCGCGTGTCGGTGGTGCTGTGGGGTGTTAGGGAATGCCCCCCTCTTCCTGGAGTTCACGAAACCGATCGATTGGCAGCTCAGCAGCTAAGCAGGTTTGAAATCTCAGACTTTGGAGCAAGAAGTATGAATGGAGAAACCAGACGGCAGAGAAAGGCACCCAGAGGGACCCAGAATGCCCCTCTCCGATTCCAGCGTTGTCCTAGTTTGTGTGCCTTGTGAACCTGATCTCCCAGTAGCCCTTTCTCGTGTGTCTGCCAGACCTCCGCGTTGCAGTGCCCTTTTTCCCAGTTAGCCTTAACAGTTGAGTTTGGTCTGGGTTTGCACCCCGACGTGGTGCTCACAGCAAGGCTGCCCCCCCATTCCAGCCTTGCTGGGAGCAGAGGTTACACGCACCGCTCTCCCCACGTGGCAGAACAGTCACCTCCTCATGCTCTGAGTGTCTGGAGAGAGCCTGGGCGTCTTAGGCAACCGCGAGCGCGAGCTCTTCGAGCCTGGGGACGGCGTCCTACTGAGGAAGCTTTCCCACCCCGGCCCCCGCGGCGCTGCGTCTCTTCAGAGATGCAGGCTGGGAAGCTTCCGGGAGGAGTGAGCGAGTCCGCAGCAAGGGGAGACACGGGGCCTCTGGCTGGGGTGCAGCTGCAGCTGGCTCCCTGAAAGCAGCCGATGGGAGTGGCCTTGAGTCTCCATCAGCGCCTCCCCTCCCCCCCCCCCCCCCCCCCGCACTGGGAGGGAGCCTGGAGGTTGGCGCCGACCGCGCGCACCCCTCACAAAGCGCCGGCGCCTGTCAGTCACCGGTCCCGCCATGGCCTCTACACCGCTTCCCGTGCTCCCAGCTCCTGGCCAGCCGTTGGCTACCTCACACTGGTGGCTGGCGGCTGGCGAGCAGTTGTCCAAGGGCCGTGATGGTTGTTCCTTTTCCCTGTGACTTTGCCCTTGTCTGGAGGGATCTCCAGCCTCCTTAGGAAAGGGTTTTGTTCGCCTCAGAACCAGGAGGGCGCGCAGTGCTTCATCTGACTGGGATAAAAAACCTATCGGGGAGTTATCACACACAGGAAGTCAGCACCTACCGCGCACCAGGCTCTGTTGGCGGGAAGTCAGCCCCCACTGCGCACCAGGCTCTGTTGGCGGCTGGGCCATGAAACTGCCCAAGACGCAGTCCCGCCTCCAGGGAACCGTGGTTTAGTTCAGGCCCGGGCTTCGGGTCCCTGAGTCCAGACCCCATCAAACCTCCCAGCTGGTGGTGGTGGCTGCCTTGAAGGACACGGAGGCAGAGTGAAACTTGGGTGTGCTCGGCTGGAACGTCCCCAGGCCGCCTCCCCGTCGCTGCCTGATCGTTGAAGCAGTGAGCGGAAGGCCCTGAGAGCTGTCTGCTTGTCCGCAGGGCGGCCTCTCAGCAGCCCCTGCGCGGGCCGTGTCTGCTGTGAAGAACATCAACCTGCCCGAGATCCCGCGCAACATCAACATCGGCGACCTCAACATCAAAGTCCCCAACCTGTCCCAGTTTGTGTGAGGGTGCAGGAGCGGGTGAACTGGAGCCCTGGAGTGAGCAAAGCCAAATCAGTCCAGAAGCAGAACCGTTTTGAGCCTTAGAAGTCAGAGGTCGGGACCTGAGCCTTTCTGTGTGGCGTGCAATGGGAAGGGGGTTCACGCTTCCACAGCTGGGCTCTGCTCTGACCTGTGGCCTCTGCGGATGGGAGGGCCTTGCCTTCCTCGGTGGGCATTGGCCCAGGCCACTCGCACCTTCGCCTCCCCTACCACGCTCCAGGGACTGCCTCCCGCGGCCGCTTGCTTCTCTGAGCCCACCACCAGGACCAAGCGCGGTCCCTGGCTGGAGTCTTCAGCCTTAGCTGAAGCTGAGCTCCAGGTGTGAGGTCCTTAGCACTTCCTGGGGGTGAGGCACCTCAGGAAGAGGGCTGGCCCTTCAGATTTGGGGTGTCGGGGTGGCAGGTAAGGGCAGGGCCTTACGAGAGCCGCCCCTCCGCTGGCTCTGCAGGTGCGTCACACCTCTGCAGAGCGTTCTCCCCACCTTCACCGCCCCACTTGTCACAGGTGTGGAGGGGCAGGACACAGTCCAGATCAGAGGCCTGGGGCATGCCCACCTCCCTTCTGTGGGTAGGGCGAGCACCCCATCCATGTGCCAGAGAGGTCCCTGGGTCGTGAGGAGGGCCCCGAGGCTGCAGAAGGCTGCAGCTGACGGCCTGTGGAACATCCCAGAACTGGGACGCTCTCCAAGTCTGAAATACACTCTCCTCACGGGAGCAGAAGGCCCAGTTGCTGTGTCCTGAGTGCTGAGTTGCATCCGTGGGAAACCCACGGGCGTCTGTGCCAGGGTCGAGTGTGGAGCCGGAGTTGGGGGGTCACAGTCAGGGTTCGGACAGAGGAAACACCCGGCTGAGAGCAGGCGCCAGCGCTGTGGGCCCCGCCCCGGGGGCTGCCCTCCCGGGGCTCGGGTGACATGTGATAGACCCTTTTCCAGAGCTGAGCTTGCTCCTGCCCCTGCGCTGTCACAGCCGGCTCTCAGCTGTGGTGCTGAGCTGCCCTGTAAACGTTCCCGCCGGGGGCGCTCTCGAGCCTGCGCGCCTGAGACTGCGCCGGGGCCGGTCACCCTCCGTTTCGGCCCGTGCCTCTCGTCCCCACGCTGTCACAACCTCTGGGGAGCCCCAGAGATGGCGGTGGCCAGAAGGTGGGAACCAGGGGGACTGTGGGTGAATGGGCCGGACGTCGCGCCCCAGCGGCGTTCGTCTCCAGGGCGCTGCTCGATGTGGCGGCCCGGGCGTCCTTCCACGCTTGCTGACGCGACGCAGGGGAGAGGCGGGAAGCAGCGTTGCTCTGCACCTGCGAGGGCCCGAGCCTTGCCCACAGCGTCCTCCTCCCCATTTGCAGGGAAGAGTAGATGCACTTTAGGACCCCCAGGACCAAGGTCTGAGACTGCCCACCCCCTGACCCTGCAGGCTCCCCCACCCTCCCTGTGCCCAAAGTGACTCCTCCCGATGTTCTCATCGTATTTGTAGAAAGGAGACAGCCTCAGAGCTCGCCAGGTAACTTCTCATGAACTCGGGAACAACACGTTTTGTGTCCCAAGGCAGCCAGTGACCGTGTCACATGGTGTAAGCACTGAGATGGCCGCCACGCCCCTCACAGTCCCTCCTCGCAGCTGCTGGGGAATCGGAAGGCCTGACTGAGGCGGGTCACTAAGCTGGACCCGTGTCATTGCTTTCCAGTCGAGTGGTGATGGGCTCCAATGCCTTGCGCAGGCGGCACAGGAGCCGGGTTTCCTGGGAGAGCCTGACTTCCAATGGCCTCGGCCTGCCAGAAACCGGTGGTGCCAAAACCATGGGCTGGCCCTGGAAGTCCAGAAGTGAGCACCCGGGCAGCATCCCTCACACGGCCTCTGAAAATGGCACAGAGCCCAGCCTGTATTAGTAGTTTGGAATAACTGTTCATTAACTACTTGTCTGCAACCGGCAAAGCCATTAAGCCTCTCTTTTTTTTTCAATTTTTAAGATTTTATTTATCCATCTATTTGAAAGGCAGAGTGACAGAGAGAGACAAGGAGAGGCAGAGATAGAATTCACTCCCCAGATACCCACAACAGCCGCAGTGGGGCCAGGAACTCCAGCCAGGTTTCCCACGTGGGCGGCAGGCACTCCAGTCCTCATGCCGCCACTCGCTGCCTCCTGGGCGCATTAGCAGGAAGCTGGAGGAGAGGCAGGGGTGAGACAGCCCCAGGTGCTCCAGGCTGGGGTGCGCACGTCCCTAGGGGCAGCCACCCCGCTGCACCGCAGTGCCTGCCCCAGCACCTTTCCGAAAAAAATCAGAGGAGGTCCTCACTGGCCTCTGGAGGCAGGCCTCGGTTTTGCTGCTGACGGACGTCGCTGGTGGGAATAGAGCTGGCTTTGAACGTGCTCGGGGAGTCCTTGGCCCTGCACGACTCACACGGAAGATTCCCGAGGCGGGGAAGATGCTGCGTTCTCAGGGCTCATTGACACTAACTAAACCCCACTCTTCCATCGTGCGACTTCCAAGTAGCTGGCGATGGCCAAGCTCTAGGCTCCGCTTCCGATGGTTGCCCCGTGAGGGTTGTTGACAGAACGGACTGTTGGGGTGGGGGCAGTTTGACTGTCAGCCTGACTCTGTGGAGAACAAAGTTTACATTGGTGACACTTGGGAAATCTAAAGGACAGTAACCTGTCTCCCGCCTTCGGCTGACCCCCTGTCCTGCGGGGCTGTGCCCCCAGCGCCCCGTCTTCCCAAGTCCCTGTTTTGTCACCTGTCCCTCCCTCCCCACCACGTCTCCTGCCACAGAGCCAGCGCCCTGGAAAAGGAGTGGGGAAAAGCCAGGTTGCCGGCTCATCTTGCCTCCAGGGGGGTTCCCAGGTGTGACCATCTGTGGTTTTCCCGACGGGAAGCAGCGTGAGCAGCCCGTGAAGATAAAGATCAGGTACGGGCCAGCGCCGCGGCTCACTAGGCTAATCCTCCGCCTAGCGGCGCCGGCACACTGGGTTCTAGTCCCGGTCGGGGCGCCGGATTCTGTCCCGGTTGCCCCTCTTCCAGGCCAGCCCTCTGCTGTGGCCAGGGAGTGCAGTGGAGGATGGCCCAGGTGCTTGGGCCCTGCACCCCATGGGAGACCAGGAAAAGCACCTGGCTCCTGGCTCCTGCCATCGGATCAGCGCGGTGCGCCGGCCGCAGCGCGCCGGCCGCAGCGGCCATTGGAGGGTGAACCAACGGCAAAGGAAGACCTTTCTCTCTGTCTCTCTCTCTCACTGTCCACTCTGCCTGTCAAAAAAAAAAAAAAAAAAAAAAAAAAGATCAGGTACGGGCCTGGTGCAGGTGCAGCAGCAGCCAGGGTGGAGGGCGCACAGCCACCCTGGGGTGCCCATCTCACTGCGGCTTGGTTACGCTGTGCCCACCGCTCCTCGAGCACCAGCAGGGGCGGCCCTTCCCAAAGACACCTGAACGTCTTTCCTAGTTCAGTTCTTCCCTCCAGGGAAGGAAATGCCTTCACGTAGTTCAGACTTTGAGAAAACAGAGGCTGCCCAGCAACTCTGAGCCCGCTTCCCTGGAAGCAGCAAGGTGTGCGATTTGAGGGGTTAATAAACAAAGTCCCTGGCGTTCCTTCACCAGAACCGGCTGTGTATCTGCCTGCAGGTGTGTTAAGTTCTATCTGACCTCGGCCTCGCCTTCTGCCCTGGCCCTCGCGTGCTGTGTTTGGTGTTTAACTTCCTGTTTCCCTGCTAGTACACAAGCCCTCGGGGCGGGGGCCCCTGCCCCGTGCTGCATCCGGGCTGCTGTGGACAGCGCCTGCACCGAGGGGGCACGCGGGAGGCAGACGGGCGTTCAGGTCATTCGTCTCCCAGCCTCGCTGCCCATGTGCCCAGGACCCTGCCCTCAGCACTGGGAGAAGAGGAACCAGGCAGAGCTGATGGGTGCTGGCAGCGGAGGAGGGGAGAGACGCGTGGGTGCCACATCGAGGAACCCCTGACCAGTTTCCTGCTAACGCACTGGGGAGCAGCGGGGATGGCTCAGTGCCACCGTCTGGTTCCTGCCACCCCCAGTTCGAGTGTCCAGGTCGCTCTCAGCCTGGCACAGCCCCAGCCACTGCAGGCATTTGAGGTGAGAACCAGCGGATGGGAACTCTCTCTCTCAAATAAATAAACTTGGAAAAAAGAAAGGTGTGATGTGGACACGTTCAGGTTGCAGTCTCCCAAGAACCCCTGGGGCAGATGTCCAGCAGCTGGCTGTGTGGGCAGGAGAGGAAGTGAGTGTCTGTCCCACACATGACATGGCCAAGCAGTTGGGGGGGTGGGGCTGAGGACGGAGCCCAGGGAGTGGAGGTGACTTGGAGCCCAGGGGAGACTTGAGTGGGGAGGGGACTAGGAAGAGACGACCTCTCAGGCTCGCGGCCAACCTGGCCAAGCCCTGGAAGTGACCCAGCCAAGTCGAAGAACTCTGAGGAGGGCCAGGGTCCTGCCTGCAGGGGGTGTGGGCAGGGTGGGTCGCAGTCAGCCTGCAGCCGATCCTGTCCTAGTCCACTGGAAGAAGATTAGCCGAGGGAATGCACTCCCCCGGGGCTCGGTGCACACTGGCAGTGGTCGTCCAGGGGCTTCTGCAGAGGGAGGGGCTGGCTTGGGAACCGCAGTATCTGGTGCTCAAGTCCTGGCTGGGGGTGGGGACTGGGATGGGGATGTGAGGTGGACGCCAAGGCGTGCCCAGAGGTGCTGGCCTGGCCCCAACAGAGAGGTCCCACGCACGTAAGCGGAGGCGCCACTGGATAAGGGGGCGGGGTCTGTGGGAAGTGAAGCTTCCCTTGAGATGAGGAGGGTTGGAAGAAGAGCGAATGTGATTGGTGGGACGGCCAGTATGGGAGCTGGCAGGGAGAGGAGCCCAGAGCTGCCCTCACAGAGGCCCAGTGGAAGGGCCTGGCATTTGTCCAGCACACGGGGTGGGATGGGGTCTCTGGCCAAGCAGGCCTGGTCGAGAGTGGGAGACCCTGGAAAGACTCCACACCTCCCCTGAGAAGCAGGGACCACCTGCTGTGTGGCTGAGGGCGCCCTTTCACGCCCACGAGGTGAACGCTCGGCCGCAGTGGGCTCCAAAGGTGCATCCTCTGGTCCCCCGGCTGGGGTGACAGAGTATCCCCAGCCGGTGTGGGCCCGGCACTGCCCGGGCAGAGGAGGTTCCGGCTGGGGAGCGTGACTGGTGGTTTACCTTGGCCCTGCTGCTGGGACCCCGCCTCCCTGAAGCAAGGGGCCCCCAGGGGCTCCACATCAGGAGGCTGGTCAGGCGCTCTGGGTGGCCTGGTCAGAGTCCGCTGCCCCCTCCCATGCCGGTGCTGTGGCGGCAGGGCCAGGCGCCTTCACCCTGAACCGTCCAGGGCTGGGGGTACAATGGCCAAGAAAGCCGTAAGCCCAGGGCACTGCTGCCCTCGCCCTGCGCAGCCTGGGGCTGGGGGCTTCTCCAGCTTCTTGCCCTGACCCCCGGCTGCAGGCCACACAGGCACAGCAGCTGTCCCCTACGCTGGCCAGAGGCGGCGCTCAGCCTGCGGAGCGGCCCTTTCATTGTCCCTGACAGGAGCTGGGCTTTGAGCTGTGCAGCCGGCTTCTCCTGAAACTTCTGTGGTGGGCGTGGTGGGCAGCCCAGACCCTCCACCAACAGGCCTGGCTCCTGGGGGCGTTCTCTGCTGAGGCTGCCCTGAGTGTCCCAGCCTCCATCGGCTGTGTCTCCACCCCAGCGCGTGATAGCAGCTGTCCAGGCCCCTGCTGGCTCCCCCACAGCCCCTCAGTGATCTCTGCCCCCTGCCCACAGCCACAGGGAACCTCCCAGCGCCGTCATCAGACCACCTCGTGGGTGTAGAGATGTCCCTCCAGCTCAGGACCAAACACGGGGCCTGCTTGGCTGGCGCCCACCTGCCTCTCCGTCTCCACCCGGCTCCAGCCTCTGCCTCGCCCCTGGCCGTCCACTCTGCCTGTGTCTGCGGTTCCTGGCTCCTCACTTCATTCGGGGGCCACCCCTCCCCAGCCACACCCCCACCCGGCCCCTTCCCCTTCCGGCTGCCTGCACCTGCTGGGAGTGCGCGAGTGACAGAGCTGTCCCCTGCTGTGGTAGAAGGAGAATACAGAGAAGCAACTCCTATTCCACTCTCCGTGAGCATGGAGCGCCTCACTGGCCCAGGCTGGAGGGGTCCTGGGGCCTGATGCCCAGGGCGACCCCGCACGAGTCGCTCCGGCTTCTAATCGTTAGAAACGCCAAGACAACATTCACCAGACAGATGGATGCAAAGCCCCGCATGAGACATGAACTTGGGCTGAGTGCTGCTGTGTGACCTTGGGCACCACACCTGACCTCTCTGTGCACCATTTCCTCATCTGCAAAATGGAAATACAGCAGTTCTCTTGCATCAGGCACATTCTTGGTTGCAAACAGAACCAGCCCAGAAACGGAATCCCCTGGAGGGCTATGGGAGGCTGCCACAGACAGGAGGCAGGCAGGGAGCGTGGAGCCGAGCTGGCTAGGTCGAGTCGAGAGTCGTCTGGGACAGGCCACTGGCACTGCCCATGCTGGACCCAGGGCCATGGACCCCTGCTGACCCTCCCCAGGGGGAGACAAACTCCTAGTGGGCTTTGGGACCCTCGGGTCACTGGCAGAGCCTCATAGCCTAAGGAGTAGGAGGGGGTGGCTCCAGGGTCACCCAGTGAGAAGACACAGGACGGCTCCCTGCACATCACACGTGGAAGGGGGTTGTGAGGACCGGGAGTCAGTCCAGAACTCGCATGCACAGCTGGTGGAGCCCGCTGGAGTTAACACACGCTCTGCCGGTGACTCAGCAGCCCAAGGAGCGCCCGTGAGCAGCAGAAGGCACAGAACCGGTGTTGGCAGCGTGTGCACTCGCACCTGGGAACTCGCACGGTGCCCACAGCGATGGAACACGTGTCTCTCGAATTACATACATTCACGGTTACTTATTCAAAGTGAAATCATACAGGCCTAAGGGGAGAAAGGGTGCCGTCCATGGAAGCGCTTGCTATGGCTCACTGAGTGCGCTGAGCAAACGCTCCGTGGTCGCCGTGACGTCACTGCTGTCCATGCAATCGCTGTGACGTCACGGATGACCGGGCAGCTCCTCTCCGCCTTCCTCATGGGGCAGCACGGGGGGAGGGGGCCTGGGAAAGATGCCCCAGAGAGGATCTCAGTTGACTCACCCAGGAATGCAGCCAGGGGAGGTGGTGTGGGTGGGAGGCAGGCCTCAGCCCAGTCGGAGATGGGGAGGCACCTGGCAGAGCAGGGGGCCCCACAGAGCCGAGCGAGCATGGCCGCCCCCAGCACCTCCACCCGTGTGTGTGCTTGGAGGGGACACCGGTTCTCTGTCCACTTTGCACCTGCCTCAGCGCACAGGGTGATGCAACGTTGGGGTCCACTTTGGAGGCGTTTGGGGGCAGCAGGCACTGAGAGGCCTCCGCTAGAGAAGCTGGGCTGGCCCAGGGGGACCGGCCTGGTGTGAGGCCCTGGCACCGTCTCCAGCTCAGGGAAGGGCTGAGTGGTGACAGCAGTGGCGCTGGTGAAAGTGGCAGCAGCATTCTTCCTGTTCAAGGTTTCGCTTGCCCCCCCCCCCGGGGAGGGTGGGGGCGGCACCGCTCACACCTCTGCCTTCAGGCTCGGCCGAGGGACTGCCCCTGGCCAGTGACGGAAGCAAAAAGCAGCTGTGCTACTTCTAGAAAGAAAGCTTTTTTTTCTTTCAGGTTTATTTTATTTGAAAGAGTTACAGAGAGATAGACACACAGAGAAGAGAGAGACACACACACACAGATCTTCCATCCACCATTTTACTCCCCAAGTGGCCACAATGGCCAGAGCTGTGCCAATCCAAAGCCAGGAGCCAGGAGCATTTTCCGGGTCTCCCACACATGGGTTCAGGGCCCCAAGGACTTGGGCCATCTTCCACTGCTTTCCCAGGCCACAGCAGGGAGCTGGATGGGAAGAGGAGCAGCCGGGACTCAAACCGGTGCCCATATCGGATGCTGGCGCTACAGGCCGCGGCTTCAACCTGCCGCACCAGAGCACTGACCCCTAGAAAGAAATCTCAAGAGTCACAGAACAATGGGGATTCAAACAAATCCATAGACAGTATGATAGAGGGGTAGCTTTATTTTGGTGCAAAAATATTTTATTTATTTATTTATTTATTTATTTATTTATTTATTTATTTATTTATTTTGACAGGCAGAGTGGACAGTGAGAGAGAGAGAGACAGAGAGAAAGGTCTTCCTTTGCCGTTGGTTCACCCTCCAATGGCCGCCGCGGCTGGCGCACCGCGCTGATCCGATGGCAGAAGCCAGGTGCTTCTCCTGGTCTCCCATGGGGTGCAGGGCCCAAGCACCTGGGCCATCCTCCACTGCACTCCCGGGCCACAGCAGAGAGCTGGCCTGGAAGAGGGGCAACCGGGACAGAATCCGGCGCCCTGACCAGAACTAGAACCCGGTGTGCCGGCGCCACAGGTGGAGGATTAGCCTAGTGAGCCACGGCGCCGGCCCGCAAAAATATTTTGAGAGGTCGGTGCTATGGCATAGCAGATAAAGCCGCCGCCTGCAGAGCCAGCATCCCATAATGGGCTCTGGTTTGAATCCTGGCTGTTCCACTTCTGATCCAGCTCTCTGCTATGGCCTGGGAAAGCAGTGGAAGATGGCCCAAGTCCTTGGTTCCCTGAACCTGTGTGGGAGACCTGGAACATCTCCAAGCTCCTGGCTTTGGATCAGCTCAGCTCTGGCTGCTGTAGACATTTGGGGAGTGAACCAGCGGATAGAGTGAACCATCGGATGGAAGATTCTCTCTCTCTCTATCTCTCTCTCTCTGCAACTCTGCCTTTCAAATGAGCAAATCTTTTTTTAAGATTTTTATTTATCTATCTATCTACCTATTTATTTATTTATTTGAGAGGTGGAGTTACAGACAGTGAGAGGGAGAGAGAGAGAGAGAGGTCTTCCATCCACTGGTTCACTCCCCAATTGGCCCCAATGGCCAGAGCTGCACCAATCCAAAGCCAGGAGCCAGGAGCTTCTTCCTGGTCTCCCATGTGGGTGCAGGGGCCCAAGCACTTGGGCCATCTTCTACTGCTTTCCCAGGCCATAGCAGAGAGCTGGATCGGAAGAGGAGCAGCCAAGACTAGAACCATCGCCCATATGGGATGCCGGCACTGCAGGCACTGCAGGAGGATTAACCTGCGCCATGGTGCTGGCCCCTCAAATGAATAAATCTTTAAAAAAGAAAGTATTTTGAAATCCATGTCTCATTTTTTTCATTACCCACATTTTCATTTTTAAAGATGTATTTATTTGTTTGAAAGGCAAACAGAGGCCAGTGCCGCGGCTCACTAGGCTAATCCTCTGCCTTGCGGCGCTGGCACACCGGGTTCTAGTCCCGGTTGGGGCGCCGGATTCTGTCCCGGTTGCCCCTCTTCCAGGCCAGCTCTCTGCTGTGTCCAGGGAGTGCAGTGGAGGATGGCCCAAGTACTTGGGCCCTGCACCCCATGGGAGACCAGGATAAGTACCTGGATCCTGCCATCGGATCAGCGCGGTGTGTCGGCTGCAGCACACTGGCCGCGGCGGCCATTGGAGGGTGAACCAACGGCAAAGGAAGACCTTTCTCTCTGTCTCTCTCTCTCACTGTCTACTCTGCCTGTCAAAAAATAAAAATAAAAAATTAAAAAAAATAAAATGAAAGGCAAACAGAGAGAAGCAGAGACAGAGATCTTCCATCTGCTGGTTTACTTCCCTATGGCCACAATGAGCGAGGCTGAAGTCGGGAGCCTGGAGCTTCATCCGGGTCTCCCACAATGGTTGGCAGGGGCCCGAGCTTCACCCTTTAATCGCCAGGTGACCTTCAACAACGAACTGAATCCCGAAGCGCCTCTGTCATTCGGGATGGGAGCCCAGCCGGTGCTGTTCCGGTAGAGCTGTCACTTTTTACTAAACATCTTTAAAATATGTATTTGTTCATTTATTCATATGAAAGGCAGAGAGAACAGCATCCGAGCGCTGATCTCGGGGCTACCACCAGGTGTGTAGCTTGCTCCCACCGCGTGCCGCCCCAGCTGGCGGCAGCAGCGCCATCCATTCCCTTCCAAGGCCCGGCGGGATCAGCGGCCCTTGTCTGGGACGCTGCCGTCTCTGACAGAGGTGGACGTGGACACAGCAGTGACATACGAGGAACCTTTGACATGTTCCTGCCTGTGGGATCTGGCGCTGTGGCACAGCGGGTAAAGCCACTGCCTATGATGCCGGCATCCAATACGGATGCCGGTTCGAGTCCCGGCTGCCCCACTTCCAATCCAGCTCCCTGCCAGTGCACCCGGGAAAGCAGTAGAAGATGGCCCAAGGGCTTGGGTCCCTGCCATCCATGTGGGAGACCCAGGGGAAGCTCCTGGCTCCTGGCTTCCGCCATTATGGAGCGAACCAATGGATAGACAATCTCTGTCGCTCCCTCTCCCCTTCTCTGTAAGTCCACCTTTCAAATAAATACATAAATCTTAAACAAAACAGCCCTTTGCTTCTGCCTAGGAATGGAATTTGTGTGTCAGCTGCAAGGGCCAGGAGTAAGAGTTCCTCCAGAAGCCTGGGGAGCCACTGGGGGCCTGGAGAAGATGGGCAGGCACTGCCCCCCAAGTCTCCTGGGAGAGAGGCTGCACCTGCACAGAGTTGGGGGAGGGGGAAAGCCACCTGCAGCACTTACCATGTGCTCCTTGGGGACACAGGTTCCAGCCCCCTGTGGCGGGGCTGCCGTGGCTGCCCGGGGTTCTGTCCTCCCCGCTCCGCCGTGGCCGCCCGGGCCCCGGCCTCCCCGCTCCGCCGTGGCTGCCCAGGCCCTGGCCTCCCCAGTCTGCCATGGCTGCCCGGGCCCCGGCCTCCCTGCTCCGCCGTGGCCGCCTGGGCCCTGGCCTCCCCACTCCGCCATGGCCGCCCGGGCCCTGGCCTCCCTGCTCCGCCTTCTCTGCTAGCTTGAGGTCCTCCAGCTGTCATCGGGAGATGACTGACGCCAGAGGTATTCATTTTTGCTATCACGGAGCCCTTGGGTCTCGGGCCACCTGCATGGGCGTCGGAGCAGGAGGCTCAGAAGAGAGAAGCGATGGGAGCCTGGGCGGGGAGGCCCCAGTCCTCATGATCAGGTAGCAGGTGCACCCGGCAAGCTTTTATGCGCGCGCACACTGAGCGTTCAGAGGAAACTGGGCTCCACAAACGTCCTTGCCCAGGGCCACTCAGCAAGCAAAGCCTGACCTTAACCACCACTGTCCACCTGCACCCCACCTGCAAAAGTGCCAGGGTCTGGCCCCACCCTCCCTTGAAACCTCCAGCCATGTGTGGACCCCAGGCCCCCAGAAGCCTGGAGTGGCCCGGCTCTTCCAGGGGCCGTGCAGCAGGTGGGGGGCCTCTGTTGAGGGAGCCCTCAGGTGAGAGCCTCAAACCACGCCTGCGTGCCCCGCCCGGGCACTGCCACCCCCGGGAGCTCCAGGTCTGCGGTGAGCAGGCCCACTGACATGGAGGCGGGGTCCCTAGTGGTGTCTTCGCTGCTACGCTCAGTGCCCACCCAAGCCTGAAGAACTCCTTCAGGCTAGGACAGGGGCACGCGTAATGGACGAATCCGGCTGGGCTGTGAGGCGGTGGGGACCACAAGGGGGCTGCAGTGGCCCTGAAGCGGGGACACCAAAGTGGACAGAGGGGGTTGACCCGACAGGGAGCAGGAGGCGATGGGCCTGACCCCACCCAGCCCAGGGCGCCCCGTGCAGGTGCCCAGGGCATGTGTGGGGGTAGGGGATGGTGTCCAGGGAACCGGGGGTGAGACTGCGCCCCGGCCAGGTTGGACTCACAGCAGAACAACAGGTGAGCAGGGGGTGGGGTCATGGAAGTGGCTGCGAGGCCGGTGACCTCCCACGGTGGCTCGGGTCAGAGCGGGTGGGCGGAGGAGGGAGTTCTGGAAAGCTCTCTGCCTCCGAGCCCTCAGGGGGAGACAGGATGGAGCAGGTGTCCGGGACCAGGAGGGCGGCGCCTGGGGGCGGGCGGGAGGGAAGGCTGCCCAGGATCTCAGATGCGGGGGGGGGGGGGGGGGGGGACAGGGGAGGGGCCGTGGGGGAGGGGCGGGGCGAGCTTCAGGTGCTCTGAGCTGGGGCTGGGCCCAGCTTGGTGGGGGACGGTGGGGGGCGTTGGGGGCAGGGCCTGCTGGGGTGAGGGGCTGAATGGCAGCCTCCCTGCAGATCTGGCTCCTTCCAAATCCTGGCCTGTTGGGAGTAAGGGTCGCAGGCACGACTATGGGTCTGGAGATGAGGTCATCTTGGAGTATCTGGGTGGGTCCGGGATCCAAGGACAAGCGGCCTGTGAGGCCGTGTGAGCACAGAGCCAGGGGAGCCTGGGCCACCAGACCCGGGAGGGCCACTCGCTGAAGGTCCTGCCCTGGGCTTCAGGGGTGGCCGATGGCCCTGTTGCCACCCTGGCTGCATAGCCCTGGTCTGCAGGGTACAGTGGGACAACGAGGAGCCCCAGCCCCACTGTGCTCCCCACGAGGTAGGAACCCAGTGCCCCAAGAGGGATTACAATGACAGGGCAGCACCTGCCCAGCTGTGGGCAGCGCCAGGGCAGGAAGGAGGAGGCCAGCCGCCCAAGCCAGTACGGGGGAAGGGGGAGCGGAGGGATGGGAGGGGCCTGGGGCTGCAGGAAGTGTGGCCCAGGAGGCACAGCAGGGTGGGGGGGTGTCACGTTTGGAGGGTCCCAGGCCAGTGCCAGCCCCTCCTGGGACACAGCCACCTCGGGGTCCCTCGCAGGCTGGGCCCGGCCACTCAAGGCGAGCCTCATACCCCTGGGCCTCAACTCCCGCCGTCCACATCTGCCACAGCAGGGAACATGGGAGCTGATGCCACAGTGACTCCCCCAGGCCACTCAGCGCAGGGCTCCCCGCTCTGCCTGCCTGCCTGCCCGTCACCCAGGTGGGTCTCAATTCCAGGATCCAGTTCTCAGGACAGGCTGCGCGGTACAAAGTGACAACAGAGCCCCTTACTCAGAAATTGCTCAGGGGCCCGCTGAGCGGGGAGCCCCAGGTGACGGCGCAGGGGCCAGGGGCCAGGCCACGTGCCTCCCCGTGGCTCCATGTACCCCTCTCCGGGCAGCACCACACCCCCGTCACCCCTAGGACTCCTCAAACCTGGGAGAAGGAGGAGGCAAGAGCGAGTGGCGGCTTCCCTCCACCCCCATCCCTGGCGGAATCAGCACCCTCCACGCAGCCCGGCTGGACGTGGCCATTACAGTGGCGCCTGGGGCTGCAGGCAGCAGCCGGGGCCTCCCCTGCTCTCTGCAGCCCGATGGGTCACTTCAAGAGGGACCCTCAGTGTGCTTCCCCACGGCCACCACTCAGGTTTGCAGGCCGCTGTCCAGCTACACTCCTGCGCACCCTCCCTCCAAAGCAAACACGCGAGCCCCGGGGCGGGGGGGGGGCCGCTGCAGGGGCACCCGGACCCCGCGGACCCTTCCCCAGAGGGCACTGCCAAGGTGGCACAGACGGGCGCACGGGCACGGCCCAGGGACAGCACTGCAGAGGTGTCCCCTGCAGAGGCCTTCTTGGGGGACACTCTGTTGGCTCGCTCTCGACAGCTCCCACTCTCCAGGAATCTGTAGTACAGGGAAGTGACCCCCCCCCCCCGCTGCCCAGGCCAGCTGCCGGCTTGTGCCAGGCCCAGAGGAGGGCTGCAGGGGCCGGCTGAGCCCTCCCAGCAGGGTCCACGCCCCAGGGGCCGTCCCTCCCTGGGTTCAGGGTCCCTCTGTGCTGTGCCTTCCACGCCAGAGAGCGGCACGCCTTCCCTACTTCCTGCCTCTCGGAGAAAGTTCTCTAAAAGCTGCTGTTTTTAATCAATTGGATAATAAAACCCAAACTGAGTTCTTGAAAACAACAGCAAGGAGAAATAATTTTGTAAAACATCTCTGGCTCCGGGAAGCCCCACCCCTCCTCTGTCCCAGCCCCCCTCACCCCTCCTCTGTCCCAGCCCTGCCCAGCTCCCCAGGCCCCTCGCCTGGCCTCTGACACTAGCCTATGGAATGAAATGTGGCCGAGCTGAGCCGCCCCCCACACACACCCAAGCCCTACCCTGCGCCCTGGCCTTGGGGGACCCTGCCCCCTCCCAGCTCCTCCTGCCCCTCACTTGGCTCCCTTCCCAGCTGGGACACCAGCAGGGAGCCGACGCCCCAGGAACCCAGCCGGATTCCCCAGCGCTGCATTCCTGGCTCCACCGCCCTCGCCTTGCACCTGAGCCCATGGGTTTGCACCCGGTGCTGCTGCTGCCACACCCTTCCTCCCCCTGCCCAACTGGCTAACTGTGCTCATTCCCCAGGACCCAGCCCCCACCACCCCACATTGGATGACCTCCCCAGGCCCAGGGAGGGCCCCTCCCAGCTGGCAGAGGCGCCCCGTGGAGCTCAGTCCCACCCTGCGCTAGGGCGGGGCACCATGGGAAATGGTGCAGGCGGCCCCCACGCAGCGGACTTGATGGTCCCCGCAGGGTTCCCTGAGGACAGGGCTCCCCTGTAGCCACAGAGTCCAGCTGGTGCCCGCCAGCCGGGAGCTTCTTAGACGCTTGTTGATCCTCCAGCCTCCACCCATCGGCTTCCATGAACCCCTTTCTTCCTCACTGTCTCGGGCAGGGGCAGGGGCAATGCTGTGTGGGCCTCAGAGGCGAAATTCCCAGCAGGCGCCCTGTTCTCAGAGGGGGCGCACTGCTCCGCAGGAGAGCAGGGGGCGTGGGGGGAGAGGATCCATGAGGCAGGAGAACCCCAGAGAAGAGGGAGGCACCTGTCTCCACCAATGGACTCCAGTCTGGGGCTCAGGGGTCCCCAACTCATGGAAGTGGGGGCTCTAGGGACGGTCCTCTCAGTGACCTGGTGCTGCTGCACCCAGGGCCCCCTCCCTGCCCGGGCTCAGCTCACCCCCTCCAGGCGGGGGTGCCTGCGATGCTCGCCAGCCCCTGCGCGACCCCTTGCGCCTCCCCCTCACTGGCATCCTTGTCTCCTTCTCTTTTGTTATATATATATATATATATATATATATATATATATATATTTGTTTTGGACAGGCAGAGTGGATAGTGAGAGAGAGAGACAGAGAGAAAGGTCTTCCTTTGCCGTTGGTTCACCCTCCAATGGCCGCCGCGGCTGGCGCGCTGCAGCCAGTGCACCGCGCTGATCCAAAGCCAGGAGCCAGGTACTTATCCTGGTCTCCCATGGGGTGCAGGGCCCAAGCACTTGGGCCATCCTCCACTGCACTCCCTGGCCACAGCAGAGAGCTGGCCTGGAAGAGGGGCAACAGGGACAGAATCCAGCGCCCCGACCGGGACTAGAACCTGGTGTGCCAGGGCCACAAGGCGGAGGATTAGCCTAGTGAGCTGCGGTGCCGGCCTCTTTTGTAATTTTTTTTTTTTTTTTTTTTTTTTTTTTTGACAGGCAGAGTGGACAGTGAGAGAGAGAGACAGAGAGAAAGGTCTTCCTTTTGCCGTTGGTTCACCCTCCAATGGCCGCCGCTGCAGCCGGCGCACCGCGCTGATCCTGGCAGGAGCCAGGAGCCAGGTGCTTTTCCTGGTCTCCCATGGGGTGCAGGGCCCAAGCACTTGGGCCATCCTCCACTGCACTCCCTGGCCACAGCAGAGAGCTGGCCTGGAAGAGGGGCAACAGGGACAGAATCCAGCGCCCCGACCGGGACTAGAACCTGGTGTGCCAGGGCCACAAGGCGGAGGATTAGCCTAGTGAGCTGCGGTGCCGGCCTCTTTTGTAATATTTTAATAGGTTGGGTGGTGCCAGGCGATTGCTCCAAAACCAGCAATTGTTCAGACAGTTTGGAAACCATTCAGGTGTATAAGCCAATTATCTCTCCTGTATCTCCGTCGTCGGCCCCACCCTCTGCGCCCAGGCGCGATAGTAAGGGCAGGAGCCTTGCCATTCTGTGCTAGCCGTCAGGGCAACAGCGATGCATCCTTCCTGTGGAAGGCCTGACCTTGGAAGTGGCCTCGGTCACCAGAAACTCCGCTCCCTGCCCCCTCTCCTTAATAGCTGTGCAATGTCCCTAGAGGGCTTGGAATAGCTTGCTTAGAAGTGGTGGCTCGGTTGATCAGTCAATCAACAAGCATCTAGATCATGGTGGGGGTAACAGGAAGCCTCCTCCAAACACATCTTTACTGGCTTCATCCCCCTCTGGGTTTAGGACAAGTTCCCCAGAACATATTTGCTGGGTCAGAGGGCCTATGCCTTTACATCTGGGGGCAGACGTGCCTGCATTTGGGTCCTGGCTCCAATCCTGAATCCAGACTACACACCCTGGGAAGGAGCAGGTGGCAGCCCAGGTGGCTGAGTCCCGGCCACCCACACTGGGCTCCTCCTGGCTTGGCCTCACCCAGCCTCAGCTATTGCAGGCATGTGGGGGAGTGAAGCAGTGAATAGGAGATCTGTGTCTGGGCCCAGCATTGTGGCACAGCGGTCAAGCCATGGCCCGTGACGCGGACATCCTGGAACACTGGTGCCAGTCTGGAGAGCCGGTTCTAGCTCCCTGCTGATGCACTTGGAAAGGCAGCTGAAGGTAATCCAAGTACTTGGGGCCCTGCCACCTACGTGGGAGACTTGGAAGAAGCTCCTGGCTTCAGCCTGGCCCCGCACCAGCCAATACAGCCATTTGGGGAGGGAGGGAGCCCGTGGATCAAAGATCTCTGTTGGTCTCTCCCCCCCTCCCCCTGTCACTCTTCCAAATAAATAAAAATTTTAAAAACTTTTTTTTGGTAGTCTTGCCATTTTACTTTCTCAGTGGTCAGAGACATTCACAAGTGCTCCCGGAGGGGCCGGAGCTGTGCCTTATGGTGCCACAGGTGCAGCCGCTGCCTGTGATGCCAGCAAACCATATGCGCTCAGCTTGGGGTCCCAGCTGCTCCACTTCCCATCCAGCCCCCCGCGAATGCACCTGGGAAGGCAGTGGAAAACGACCCAAGTACTTTGGCCCCAGCCACCCGGGTGGGAGACCTGAACGGAGTTCCTGGCTCCTGGCTTCCTTGTGGTCATTTGGGGAGTGAGCCAGTGGATGGAAGATCTCGCTCTCTCTGTAACTCTGCCTTCCAAATAAATCAATCCTTTGTAAAAAGTCCTCCAGGAGTGGAGGAACATTCCAGCTCCCCACACCCGACCACCAACTGCTGCCGCCATTCATTGTTCTAAACAGTTAAGGCAGAAACTGACACCTCATTGTTGGAAACTATGTTCCAGGGTGTGAGGAAGGTGGACACCCTCTTTATTTCTTCTGTGGCCTTGCTGATCTCATTCTTTACTTATCTTGCAATTGTGTTTTTCATTAAAAAACAAACAAACAAACAAACAAACAACTTGCAGGATCTTCTCAAATAGTATGGACATACATCGCTTGTTGCTTTATATGTACTGCAAATTTTTTCTTTTGCCATACAGAAGTTTATATGATCTTGACTGTGTATTATGGGAACTTGAAAACACACTTCCCAGTACTGGGAGCAGTGTGGCCGGCCCCCACATGTGTGTCTCAGTGCCAGCAGTGACTAACGGAGCCCGACCACTCCTTGAGCAGGAAACACGCCCCACGACCTCACTTGTGGCTGGTCCCCGTGTTCCCCTCGTGACCTCTGGTCGTGAGCAGCAGTTAGAAAGGGCTTGTCCCACTGCACTCTTACTACTAAGACAAGACAGAAAACATTCTCGTAGGAGTTTTAAGACACGGTTTACTATTTTAATTTTTTTAGATTTGTGTATTTATTTGAAAGGCAGTTACAAAGAGGTCTTCCATCTGCTGGTTCACTCCCCAGAGGGCTGCAACAGCCCAGGGTTAGGCCAGGCCAGAGCCAGGAGCCTGGAAGTCCACTCCTCCCAAGTGGGTGCAGGGGCCCAAGCACTTGGGGCCATCTTCTGCCACACAGCAGGAAGCTGGGTCAGAAGTGGAGAAGCCAGGACTTGAACCAATGCCTTGACGGGATGCTGGCATGGCAGGTGGTGGCTTAGTCCGCTATTCCGCAAGGCCAGTCCCTCATGTACAAATTTTAAGTGGTGCCATATTGTGTCTCCCATCTGAATCATGTCATAGCCCATCCCAGACATCAAATCATTTCTCCAAAGTACAGAAACTTAAACTTTTTGTAATATGTAATCTATTGCTCTCCTTGTCTTTTTTGTCTTAACTTTATTTTTTTAAAGATTTATTTTATTTATTTGAAGGGCAGAGTTATAGAGAGAGGAAAGACAGAGAGAGAGGTCTTCCATCCGCTGGTTCACTCCCCAAATGGCTGCAACAGCCATGGCTGGACCAGGCTGAAGCCAGGAGCCAGGAGCTTCTTCCAGGTCTCCCACATGGGTGCAGGGGTGCAAGGACTCAGGCCCTCTTCCTCTGCTTTCCCAGGCACATTAGCAGGGAGCTGGCTCAGAAGTGGAGCAGCTGGGGCTCGAACCGATGCCCAGATGGAAAGACGGTGCTGCAGGCGCTGGCCCCAATTTTATTTATTTACGTGGTCTTACACTCAGCAGAACCGGGCTGGTGTCGGATGGAATGAGTTAAGCTGCCACCTATGACACTGGTATCCCATTTGGAGCACCCTGGTCCCAGCTGCTCCTGACCCAGCTTCCTCTAATGCCCAGGAAGGCAGCAGATGATGGCTCAGGGACTTGGGCCCCTGCCACTCACGTGGGAACCCAGACGGAGTTCCTGGCTTCAGCATGGCCCAGCCCTGGCTGTTGTGAACCAGCAGACGGATCTCTCCGTCTCTCTTTTAAAAGAAGAAAACGGAGGCCGGCGCTGTGGCGTAGTAGGTAAAGCTGCCGCCTGCAGTGCCAGCATCCCATATGAGTGCCGGTTCGAGTCCCAGCTACTCTACTTACAACCCAGCTCTCTGCTATGGCCTGGGAAAGCAGTAGAAGATGGCTCAAGTCCTTGGGCCCCTGCACCCGCATGGGAGACCCGGAAGAGGCTCCTGGCTTCAGATTGGCACAGCTGCAGCCGTTGTGGCCATCTGGGGAGTGAACCAGCGGATGGAAGACCTCTCTCTCTCTCTCTCTCTCTCTCTCTCGGCCTCTGCCTCTCTGTAACTCTGCCTTTCAAATAGATAAATAAATCTTAAAAAAAAAAAAAAAACTCCTGCTGATTTGACAAGTGAAGAATATTTTTTGTAGCTATGATGTTCTCTGATCTCTTTAGGAGTTATTGAGCTGCTTTTCACACATTATTGGCTCATAGGAACCACCGTTTTCCACGAACTGTCTCCCTTTGAGACGTGGTTCATTCTTCTATGATTTCTGCAATCTTTGCAGATGTCAGAGACATCAACCGCTTGCTATATTATGGGTGATCTTTCTTTCCCCCCAGTTCGAATTGCACTTTTCTTGTGGTGGTTTTTCCCAAGGCACAAATTTCATCTTATTATATCGTTGAATTCAGTCTTTTTTTTTTTTTTTTTTCATTTAAAATATGTATTTATTTGAAAGGCAGAGAGACAGAGATCTTCCATTTGGTTCATTCCCCAAATTTTCACAATAACCAAGGCTGGGCCAGGCTGAAGCCAAAAACCAGGAAATCAATCTGGGTCTCCCATGTGGGTGGCAGGGACCCAAGTATTTGAGCCATTACCTGCTGCCTCCCAGGGTGCACATTAGCAGGAAGCTGGAGTCAGAGGGGAGTCAGGACTTGAACCCAGGCACCTTGATGTCTTAACTGCTTGGCCAAATGCCTGCCCCGAATTTTTTTCTTTGAGGCTTCTGGCTTTCTATAATGCTTACCTCCTGACTGGAAGATTTAAGAAAAAAAAAAAGATTTATTTTGAAAGTCAGAATTACACAGAGAGAGCAGGAGAGGCAGAGAAAGAGAGGTCTTCCAGGGGGCCAGCGCTGTGGCACAGCAGGTTAAAGCCCTGGCCTGAAGTGCCAGCATTCCATATAGGTGCAGGTTCTAGTCCCAGCTGTTCCAGTTCCGATCCAGCTCTCTGCTATGGCCTGGGATAGCAGTAGAAGATGGCCCAAGTCCTTGGGCCCCTGCACCCACATGGGAGACCCGGAAGAAGCTCCTGGCTCCTGGCTTCGGATCGGCGCAGATCTAGCCATTGTGGCCATCTGGGGAGTGAACCAGTGGATGGAAGACCTCTCTCTCTCTCTCTGTCTCTACATCTCTCTGTAACTCGTCTTCCAAATAAATAAAATAAATCTTTAATTAAAAAAAAAAGGGTTCTTCCATCTGGTAGTTTGCTCTCCAATTGTCCGCAAGTGCCAGAGCTGGGCTGATCTGAAGCCAGGAGCCAGGAGCTCCTTCCAGGTCTCCCATGTGAGTGCAGGGGCCCAAGCACTTGGGCCATCTTCTACTGCTTTCCCAGGCCACAGCAGAGAGCTGGATGACAAGTGGAGCAGTTGGGACTAGAACCATATGTGATGCCAGCACTGCAGGTGGTGGCTTTATCCTGCTGAGGCACAGCACTGGCCCCTAGGCTAAATCTTGAAAGTGACCTTCCCTCCTGTCCACAGAGAAAGTGGGGGTGCGCTGACACCAAGACAGGAGGATCCACCTCTCAAGTCCCCTGAGAGCCTCAGGTGCGGGAGGGAGGGGCCAGGTGGAAGATTGCCCCCGGCTGGATTTAGTCTTTCCCCACTTGTGAGCCACACAGGCGGCTCTGGGGGAGGGGCTCTGGGGGAGGATTCCTGGGGAGGGACCGGGCAGGCAGCAGCCTGCAGGGAGAGAGGAGACCCAGGGGGGCCTGGCCGGTCTCCTTGAGAGCCTGCAGAGTCTTACTTGACACACAATCCTTTGTCCCACTAACCTTGTGACCTGGTTTTGAAGATGAGAGCAGAGGATCAGGAAGGGGGGCAGGGCTGCGACTCAGAGACACCGATGGTCACTGTGGTCTCCAAGGTTAGAGCCAGTGCCAGCCTCACAGCACAGCCCAAACGCAGCCGCCCTTCTCCGCGCCGCGCCCAGAGCTGGCGAGGCGGCCGCGCCCCTGAACCTGCTTGGAAACCGCAGGTTCTGGAAGTCATCTTGAACTCGCCGCCCACTCCCGGAAAAGACACCCAGGTGTCCAGGCCGGTGTCTGTTCCTTGCAGGTGGACCTGAAGCGCTCCTCTGTGGTCTCAGAGCCAGGGGCCAAGAGCAGAGTGAGGACAAACCCTGCGGACAGGAAGGGGCCACCAGCCAAGGGCTGCGCGCAGCCCTGGACGCTGCGCCCAGAGCCCGCGGGGGGACGCTGGGGACTTCTCACCTACAGAACCGTGCCACGCCGAATCCGTGTGGCTGTGTGGCGGCTCTGGGAACACAAGTGCCACCTGGGACGCCAGCCCCGCGCTTCCCCGCCCTCTCCCCGACCACCATGCAGGGCCAGCCGCCGGCATCTGAAAGCACCCAGCGGTAGGGGTGCGCGGCTGACGCCGGGCGCCCTGGGCGAAGCTGTGCCCCTCCCCCGACGGCAGATGCGATCCAGATGCGGAGGGCGGGGCCAGGGGCTGGAGGGGAGAGCCGGGTTGGGGGTGAGGGTACCAGGGCCCCAGAGCGGTCCCAGGCTTGCGGGAGGGGCCGTCGGGGGAGCGGCCTGGGGGCTCCGGAGGGCGCGGCGGGCAGGCGGGGTTAGCCTGGGGGAGTGGTGCTGGGGTCAGGTTACTTCCCTTTAAAAAGACGGGACGGGAGGCGCCCGTCCAGGCGGGGAGCGGCGGGGCGGCCCGCGTCCAAGGAGCGCGCGGCTCAGGCAAGTGGGGCGCGGCCGGAGAGGCGGGCGCGCGGGGTGGGGTGGGGGGGCGCTGCGGGGCCGTTGGGTGGGCGGGGGCTGCAGGAGCCGAGGGCCCGCGACAGTCAGCGCGAGCAGAGAGCCGGACAGCTGCGCCGGACGCTTCCTTCTCAGATGGGTAAACCGAGGGCCGAGGGGAGCCAAGAATTCTCGGTGCCCAGCGCCCACTCGGATCTCACGGCCAAATGGGCGCCACCGCAGGCTGGACGACCTCCCATCCGGGGGCGGCCCCAGGCTGGGGAGGGGGCGGTGATCCCAGTGGGCAGCCAGGCCAGCTCTGGGCGTGCCGCCGACGGGGGTGGGCGGAGCCCGAGATGAGAGACCCTTCCAGGGGCTGCTTGGGGTCTCCGTCCGGCCTCCACCGGAACCGGGGTGCAGCCTGGGGTCGCAGGCGCTGTCCCTGGCCCCTGGCTTTTGCTGCGTGGGCGAAGCCCTGCATCCCAGGCACGCTGAAAAACTGGGTCTCTTGGTTTAAATGCCGGTTTCCAAGCCCTTGCTCTTTCCCATTGCACCTGGGGCGCCCCCGAAATAGGGCCTGCGGGGGCCTTATCCCTGCCCATCTTTGAAGTCCCCAGTTGTGCAAGCAGCATTGGCCTGGGGCTGGGGACTTGAGTCTTCTTTCTCCTACTCCACCGGTCCCAGCTGCCGGCACCAACCAGGCGGTGGGGATGGGTGGTTGGACAGAACACTGGTTCCTCACCTTCCGTCAGCATGGCTTGGCCCTGAGACCCTGGATCCTCCCCGGAGTCCCCTGGGCTTCAGTTGAATTAAACCTGCCAAGGTGGCTTCTGGGCTGGTGGGTTTGAGGAGGGGCCGTAGGCATGTATGTGGCCGGGGTTGGCCAGGAGGAAGTTGGAGGGCCAGCTCACTGCTGGCCGGCTGGCCCAAGCCCACTGTCATCACCTCCAGCCGCCTCCCCGAGGAGCCCTGGAGTCTGAGGCTGGCCCAGGAGCACAGGGGCCGCCCCAATGCTTCCATTTCACAGATGGGAAAGTTGGAGGCAGCTCAGTCCCCTTCCTGTTATTCCCCCAGCATCTCCTGGGGGTGGGGAGGGAGGGGCCAGCTCCCGAAGCCAAGTCCTCCAGCCCCTTTTGCTTCCAGAATTTCACTGCAGGACCCCCTGAGCAGGTCAGTGGGGATCCCTGGGCACTGGGCCCAGTTGCTCTGCTTGTGGCTTTGGACAAAGATCTGGGACCCCCTCGCTGGGGGCTTTTCGAGGCTCCTAGAGGGATGGCATGGACAGTGGCCCGCTGCTCACACAGCAGCATGGACACCCTTCCCTGGCCTGCGCCCCACCCCCTGTGTCTGTCCCCAGAGCCCCTGCAGGGGCCCTAGCCACACCTTTGGAGGCAGGGCCAGGGTCCCTGCTGGCCAAACAGTTCCAGCCCCCCAGTCCCCACCAAGTCCTGGTCTGCGTGAAAGGGTGCGTGTCCCCTCCTGTGGGCTTTAGCGCTCACGGGCAGTGCTAGAGGGGTACCTGGGGGCTGCACGGGGGGTTACACAGATGGAGCCACCAGGCAGCATCTGCAGCCCCCTCCCCCAAGGGCCCCCTCTGCACCCCACCCGAGCACTCTGTTTTAGGCTGGAGAAGCTGAAGGGAACCGATTTCCCATCAAGGCTTCTACAGTTCTCACAGGATGGACAACAACTGAGGGGCTCCCAGAGGAAGTGCCCTGGGGGCTGGCCCCGGGCCCAGACTGACACAGCTGTCTGTGCTGGGGAGGGGCCGTGTCCCAAGCTGGGCCCAGCCTCTTCCCCGCCCCTCGAGCTGCTCCTTCAGAGCAGACAAAGGGGCTGCAGGTTGTCCTGAGGCCCCGCCCAGCCGCAGGTGCAGGTGGGCACACGGGGAGTGAGAATGGGGAGGGCCCTGACACTGGCCGTGCGCGCCCAGGCCCTCAGCGTCTTCATGCTGGGACAGAAGGCATCTCTGAAGGCGCGTGTAGAACCAAGCAGCCTCCAAAGGCCAGGGCTGGGCCGGGCTGAAGCCAGGAGTCAGGAGTTGCCTTCGGGTCTCCCTCGTGGGTGCAGGGGCCCAAGCACTTGGGCATCTTCCGCTGCTTTCCCAGGTGCATTAGCAGGGAGCTGGTTCTGGAGAGGAGCAGCGGGACTGGAACCGGCGCCCATACAAGATACTGGCGTTGCAGGCGGCGACTGCCCACTGTGCCACAGCGCGGGCCCCTTATGGATTGTAACATTGGGGTTTTTAGTCTAGAAGCACTTTTGTGTCCGGAACGAGGACAAAGGAAGAGCCATAGAAAGGCTGCTGTGTTTGGATGGGCGGGGGTCTGGGCGAGGGTCTGGGCCCACGCTCCAGCAGCCACAGTGGTGCCGGCCCCAGAGCCACACAGAATGGCATAGGGGCCCCCAAAGCAGCTACAGGAAAATGGTAAGGCCTACCTAGGTGAACAGTTTTTAAACCAATAGTAGTGAATTGAAATGCATACCCCCCAAAAAAGTATAATAATAATAATTCAACCACAATGTGATGGTCTTTAAAAAAAAAGATGTATTTTATTTGAAAGGCAGAGTGACGGGGGTGGGGGAGAGAGAGTGCTTCTGTCCTCTGGCTTACTCTCCACACAGCAGCAATGGCCCAGGTTGAAGCCAGGAGCCGGAAATCCACCCGGATCTCCCACATGAGCGGAAGGGGCTCAAGCACTCTCCAGGTGCATTACTGGGGAGCTCCATCAGAAGTGGAGCCGCTGGTGCTGTCAAGGGGCTCGCAGGAGGCCAAGGTCACAGGCAGTGGCTTCATCCATTGCATTGCAGCG
Source organism: Oryctolagus cuniculus (assembly GCF_051225735.1). Lineage (NCBI taxonomy): Eukaryota > Metazoa > Chordata > Mammalia > Lagomorpha > Leporidae > Oryctolagus > Oryctolagus cuniculus. The sequence continues at coordinate 99,615,286 of NC_142878.1, read as the reverse complement.
CCAGCCCCATTGTCAAGGTCTTACTGCTCCAAGGAAAAACATCAGCAGGCAACATGGGGAGCCTCGCCGGGGCTCGCAGGAGCCCAGGCAGGGGTGCGCCCAGGGCCACATTCCCGCTCTCACTGCTGTCTCTCGTTTTCATGTCGCACTATTTCTCCTTTTCCCCGTGTGCTGGGTGCTGTGCCTGGTGCGCAGGCGCTGGGCGGCCTGCCCTGGGCAGCACCACTCACGTCAGCCCACAGGACCAGTGGGCAGTAGACGGAGAAAAGGCGAGTCCCTGGGACCAGCTTGGGAGGGGACGGGGGAAGAGGTCAGAGCATGGAGCACAGGGTAGTGAGGCTGGAGCACACCAGACCTGTAGGCCACGGCAAGCATTGTGCAGGTTATGTCTAGAGCCACAGAGCCCGCCCTGGGGGCCCGGGTCTGCCTCGTGGTTGCCTCTAACCGCGTAGCTGGCCTCTTCCCAAGTTCTGCGATAGAGGTGTGAGTTGGAGGCTGGGGAGGCGTGGCCCAGATGCACTGCCGTGCCTGTTGAGAGCTGGGTTTTGAGGAACAAGTAGGAGTTTGACAGGAGGGAGGGAACAGGATGAGCCAAGGCACAGCGGTGTGCAAAAGCCACGGGATTCTGGAAATGCTGGCAGCTGGAGCCAAGGCCGCACAGACCGGAGCTGGGGTTTCCATCTGAAGGCCCTGAGAGGCTGGGGATGGCTGGGAGCAGGAGGGTCCCTGTGCTGAGGCATGCTGGGGGCAGGGGGTGGGGCCAGCCTGGGGCCTGCGCAGGCTGGCGTGGTGCCCTGAGCCCAGACCGCTCACCACAGCGCCAGCCTCGGGCTGCCTGCTGCGCCAGCCTGGAAGGCCAGAGGCCCTGTCCAAAAAAGAAAAGATTCCAGGCAGCTGGGCCCCGTGGTCTGCGTCCAAGGCAAACAGGAAGAGACCACAACGGGCCTGAAGCCTCTGCCTTTGTTTGCGGAAGGGATTAGGCCCCGTGGCCTTGTGGGGCTCCCTGCTGTAGGCGTGGGGAGGGGGCCCCAGGCTGAGCCGGGGTGCAGGGGCCGCAGGCTGGCCTCCCCCAGCAGGCTTAGCCCTGATGGAGGGTGGTGGGGAGCCTGTGCCATGTCGCCCTGGCAGCCAGCGTTGCCTCTGGAACCCACCCCGGGGGGCTTCCCGTTGGTGCCCAGGCCTGAGCAGAGCGGTGGTTGTTGGCCACCGCATCCGCTGGCCTCTGCCCACGCCCCAGGGGCTGCTTTCCACAGAACTTGCAGGCTCTGAGCACCCACCCACGCCTGGGACTCTCCCGGGAACCCGGTCTGCAGAGCCTGGATGAGAGGGTGAGAGGCGGCGGTCACTCACCCCCCTTTCCCACACTTGAACCTGAATGAATGGATCATCGTGTCCATCCACGGGCGCGTGCATTTGTTCAGCAAGGCCTCGTGCCCACTCCGGGGTGATGGGGGTGGCAGAGAATGAGGTGTTCGAGGAGCAGCCAGGCACGGGAGCCCCCAAGGCCCTGCCTGCCTGCCATGGGTGGCCAGGGGTTCAGAGATGCGGCAGGTGCGGGCCAGGGTCGGGAAAAGACAGAAGCCGCAGTCTCCAGCGAGGACCCTCTCCCGGACTCACTCAGGGTTCATCCGCCCATCCACGCTGTCACTCAGCCCTGACAGATGGGGCGGGAGTTTGGGCTGCTTGGGAGACCTGCACCCCCCATGCCGGAGTGCCTGGTTCGAATCCCAGCTCTTCCATTTTTGCTCCAGCTTCCTGCTAATGCGCACCCAACGTGGGAGACCCAGATAAGAGTTCCAGGGTCCTGACTTCTCACCTGGTCCAGCCCTGGCTGTTGTGGGCAACTGGGGAGTGAACTAGCAAAGGGGAGTTCTCTCTCTCTCCTCTCTTTCTCTCTCTCCTCTCTTTCTCTCTCTCTCCTCTCTCTTCTCTCTCTCTCCTCTCTCCTCTTTCTCTCTCTTTCCTCTCTCTCCTCTCTTTCTCTCCTCTTTCTCTCCTCTCTTCTCTCTCTCCTCTCTCTCCTCTCTTTCTCTCTTTCTCTCTCTCCTCTCTTTCCTCTCTCTCTTTCTCTCTCTCTTTCTCTCCTCTCTCTCTCTCCTCTCTCTTTATCTCTCCTCTCTCTCTCCTCTTTCTCTCTCTCCTCTCTCTCCTCTCTCTCTTTCTCTCCTCTCTCTCTCCTCTCTCTCCCCCCCTCTCCTCTCTCTCCTCTCTTTCTCTCCTCTCTCCTCTTTCTCTCTCTTTCCTCTCTCTCCTCTCTCCTCTCTTTCTCTCCTCTCTTCTCTCTCTCCTCTCTCTCCTCTCTTTCTCTCTCTCTCCTCTCTTTACTCTCTCTCTTTCTCTCCTCTCTCTCTCTCCTCTCTCTCCTCTCTTTCTCTCTCTCCTCTCTTTCTCTCTCTCCTCTCTCTCTTTCTCTCCTCTCTCTCTCCTCTCTCTCCCCCCCTCTCCTCTCTCTCCTCTCTTTCTCTCCTCTCTCCTCTTTCTCTCTCTTTCCTCTCTCTCCTCTCTCCTCTCTTTCTCTCCTCTCTTCTCTCTCTCTCCTCTCTCTCCTCTCTTTCTCTCTCTCCTCTCTTTACTCTCTCTCTTTCTCTCCTCTCTTTCTCTCTCTCTTTCTCTCCTCTCTCTCTCTCCTCTCTCTCCTCTCTTTCTCTCTCTCCTCTCTTTCTCTCTCTCCTCTCTCTCTTTCTCTCTCTCTCCTCTCCCTCCTCTCTCTCCTCTCTCTTTCTCTCCTCTCTCCCCTCTCTCTCTCCTCTCTCTTTCTCTCTTTCTCTCTTTCTCTCCTCTCTCCTCTCTCTCTCTCCTCTCTCTCCTCTCTTTCTCTCCTCTCTCCTCTCTCTCTTTCTCTCCTCTCTCCTCTCTCTCTTTCTCTCCTCTCTCTCTTTCTCTCTCCCTTTCTCTCTCTCTCTCCTCTCTCTCCTCTCTTTCTCTCTCTCCTCTCTCTCTCCTCTCTCTCTCTCTCTCTCTCTCTCCCCTCTCCTCTCTCTCTCTCTCCTCTCCTCTCTCTCTCCTCTCTCTCTCCTCTCTCTCTCTCCTCTCTTTCTCTCTCTCTCCTCTCTCTCTCCTCTCCCTCTTTCTCTCTCTCCTCTCTCTCCTCTCTTTCTCTCTCTCTCCTCTCTCTCTCTCTCCCCGACTCTGTCTCTCAAATAAAAGTGCTAAGTGCCAATGTTATGTTCAGCACCTACCACATGCCAGGCACCGTGCCAAGGGCTGGTGACCAGAAACAGCCAAGACCCTGGCTTGCAGGGCCTATGGTCCAGGCCTCCAGTCATCGTCACAAGAAGCAAACGGCCAAGCGTGCTCAGAGCCAGGGTTTGAGGGAGAAGGTTATGGCGCTGATGGAGCTCCTGGGGGCTTGGCCTGGTGCGAGCACCCAGGGCGGCTTCTCTGAGGGAGACGTGAAGGATGAACAGGGCAAGGTGTTTCTGGCGGCAGGAGGAGCAGCATGTGCCAAGGCCCTGTGGTAGAAGGCTGGAGTGGCCGGAACTGTGTGACGGGGGAGCGTGATGGGCCTGAGGCTGGAGAGCGGGCAGGCTGGTCGCTGCTAGACCAGGGGTTTGGGTCCCCAAGAGCCAAAGGAAGGTTTTAAGCGTTGGTGCGAAGCGATCTCATGTGTGTGGCGAGCAGGTTTGAGGGTCCCAAGTGGAAGTGGGATGAGGTGCGGCAGTACACAGGGACGGGGTGACGGGGATGTAGGGTGAGGGTCGCGAGGCGGGAGGCGTGCCGCTTTGAGAGCTCGGAGCTTCTCATCTCCCGAGCACGGGAAGAGCGGCCGAGCTGTGGGTCAGACGGAGGGAGTGGCCGCTGGGCTCTGCCTGTGGCGTCCAGTGTGGCTTCCCAGCAAATCTGTCATTAGAGGAAAGAGGTCGAGAAAGGAACCTGCGCCAGGTCACGGCTGGGAAGAGGTTAAGCTTCCAGCAGCCTCCTGGCTTAGGAAGAGAAAAGGCAGAGCTAATCACCCAGAGTGGAGTCCGGAGTCGCTTTATTCTGAGCTAATTGAGGACTTGGGACGGGCAGGGGCTGGGAGAAGTCCCTGCTGGGCAAGGACTGGCAAGGTGGAGGCGGGGCCTTGTGGCCCAGGAGCCCCTGGCTACTCCCTGGCCATGGCTGTGTGCTCTGTGCGTGTCCCATCTGGGGTGCCTGGGAAACATCTCCCCACCCCCTGACTGTAACCCCCATCCTACCGCTGCAGCTGCCCCTGGGGTCCGAAGCCACCCACTCCAGCCTGTAACCTGACACTGTTTGCCCCCAGCAGGCGCCCCTGAGCCACATTCCCAACACCGAGCCTGGACCAGCCCCTGCCTGGTGCAGTGACCTTCGCCTGTCTGAGCCTTGGTTAATTTTTGCCCAGTTGAAAGGCACGGGGCTCCTCCCCTTGGGGGATATAAGCCTGGCCCCGGGCTGCTCCGGTCCCTGCCTGGCCTGAGCTGCCCCAGCTCCCTCCCTGCCTCGCCATGGCCAAGGGCTTCTACATTTCCAAGTCGCTGGGCATCCTGGGTATCCTCCTGGGCGTGGCCGCCCTGTGCACCATCGTGGCCCTGTCCGTGGTGTACGCCCAGGAGAAGAACAAGAACACATCTCAGAGCCCCAGCATGGCCCCCTCAAACCCCACTGCCACCTCCTCCCCGGCCACCACCCTGGACCAGAACCTGCCATGGAACCGGTACCGCCTGCCCAAGACGCTCATCCCTGACTCCTACAACGTGGTCCTGAGGCCCTACTTGAGTCCCAACAGCCAAGGCCTCTACATCTTCACCGGCTCGAGCACCGTGCGGTTCACCTGCCAGGAGGCCACCAATGTCATCATCATTCACAGCAAGAAACTCAACTACACCATCACACAGGGGCACCCGGTGGTGCTGCGGGGCGTGGGGGGCTCCCAGCCCCCTGCCATCGCCAGCACAGAGCTCGTGGAGCTCACCGAGTACCTGGTGGTGCACCTCCAGGGCCAGCTGGTGGCGGGCAGCCAGTACGAGATGGACACCCAGTTCCAAGGCGAGCTGGCCGACGACTTGGCGGGCTTCTACCGCAGCGAGTACATGGAAGGCAACGTCAGAAAGTAAGCCGGGGCTGGGGCTGCCTGCCGGGGAGGTCCTAGGTGCTGAGGCAGAGCCCCAGGACTCCCCCCTCCGAGGGGGCTGTGGAAGGGAGCCCTCGCCCACCTGGGAGGGAGGAGACGCAGGTGTGCCCTGCACAGATGGGAGAGACACGTGCCCAAGCTCCCCAGCCAGTGCAGTGATTGGACCTGCGTAGACTTAGACTGAACCCCGAAGCAGCACCTGTCTCTTCCCCCAAGCCAGCTGGCGGGACGGGAGGCAGAGAGGGCAGGGATGCGGCTGGAACGGCCTCCCGAGCACCCCTTCCTCTGCAAAGCCCTCCCCCACCCCTGCACACACACTCCCCTGACTTCTGGGTTTGCACAGGGTGGTGGCCACGACACAGATGCAGGCTGCAGATGCCCGGAAATCTTTCCCGTGCTTTGATGAGCCGGCGATGAAGGCCACGTTCAACATCACGCTCATCCACCCCAGGGACTACACGGCCCTGTCCAACATGCTTCCCAGAAGTGAGTGGGTCGGCCCGGGCCCCGGGGTGCAGGGCGGGAGGGAGCGTGTGTCCCCACATGTTCCTGTGTTCCGTGCCCAAAAGGCAGCACTGCACTCCCAGAAGACCCCAACTGGACCGTCACAGAGTTCCACACCACCCCCAAGATGTCCACGTACCTGCTGGCCTACATCGTCAGTGAGTTCACGAACATAGAAGCTCAGTCACCCAATAACGTCCAGGTACGTCCTGGGCCCCGGCTAGCACAGCCCCACTCCAGCTTCTCCATGCTTAGGCACTGTCCGAACCCAGCCCCGAACGCTGCCAGACACGTGGTGGTGGCTGTGACCAATGTTATTCCCCAGAGACCCTCCCTGGGAGCCACAGCCCCTCAGGGCACCACCCCCCCACACCAGCTTCTCCGGCTAACCTGCATGGGCCCCAGCCCTGGCCCGTAGAGGGCTTCCCCCGGTCCAAGAGGGGCTTCTGACCTCTTTCTGCCGCCTTGCAGATCCGGATCTGGGCTCGGCCCAGTGCCATCAGTGAAGGCCACGGCCAGTACGCCCTGAATGTCACGGGCCCCATCCTAAACTTCTTTGCCAACCATTATAACACTCCCTACCCGCTCGAAAAATCTGGTGAGTGAGGGGCCTTGAGGAGGGAGGCAGGGGCTGGGGCGCCCCACCCAGAGGCCGTTGGCCCACGAGATGCCCTCTCTCCCCAGACCAGATCGGCCTGCCCGACTTCAACGCCGGGGCCATGGAGAACTGGGGCCTGGTGACCTACCGGGAGAGCGCCCTGCTTTTCGACCCCCTGGTGTCCTCCATCAGTAACAAGGAGCGGGTGGTCACCGTGGTTGCCCACGAGCTGGCCCACCAGGTAGCCCCCATCCTGGGGTGTGCTGGGAGAGGAGGGGGCGGGGCTGTGATAGGCTCTGCCCTGAGCCGCTGCAGAGGGAGGGGCCCTGGCAGGGCAGCAGGGAGGGGGTCCCAGTGATGCCAGGAAAGCCCCCAGGGCCTGGACCGGTGGCTGCTAGGCCAAGGGCAGGGCCAGTGCTGTCCCAGCCACTCGGGGAAGCGCGTGGCTTTGGGGCTGACTCCCTTCTCTGGCAGTGGTTTGGGAACCTGGTGACCGTGGACTGGTGGAATGACCTGTGGCTGAACGAAGGCTTCGCCTCCTACGTGGAGTACCTGGGTGCTGACTACGCAGAGCCCACCTGGAATCTGGTGAGCCAGCTGCACCTCCGGGGGTGGGGGCTGGGGCGGGCAGGTGGAGGAACCACGCCCACCCGCCAGGCCAGACTGCTGATGGCCGAGGTGGTGGATTATTGTGCAGAAAGACCTCATAGTGCTGAACGAACTGCACTCGGTGATGGCCGTGGACGCCCTGGCCTCCTCCCACCCTCTGTCCTCCCCCGCCGACGAGGTCAACACGCCCGCCCAGATCAGCGAGCTCTTCGACTCCATCACCTACAGCAAGGTGCTGCCCCGGCCCTGCCACGGTCATGGGCTCGGGGAGGGAGATGGGGCACAGCGGGCGGGACAGCACCCTGGTCCTCCCACAGCCTCCTCATCCCCTCCCTGGCTGCCTCCGCAGGGCGCCTCTGTCCTTAGGATGCTGTCCAGCTTCCTGACCGAGGACCTGTTCAAGGAGGGCCTGGCGGTGAGCACAGATTCCCTGGCCAGACCTGGGGGTGGCTCTCTTGGCTCTCCGCCCACCCCAAGCTTGGCACTCACACGGTCTGTCTTCCCACAGTCCTACCTGCACACTTTTGCGTACCAGAACACCATCTACCTGGACCTGTGGGAGCACCTGCAGCAGGTGCGTAACAGCCAGCCCCCGAGGACTTCAGCCGGGGGTGCGGTGAGGGGGCTGTCCTGAGTGCTGGGGGCAGCACAGGTAAGAGAAGGTGCTGGGCTCTGCTGTTTCCAGCTGGGGCAGGCCCCGGAGAGCCCTGGTTGCTCGTCTGTGCAATGGGTGTGCTGATGGCTCCAGGGACAGGAGCTTCCTCTTAGTGGGGAGGACACAGTCCCGGGGCTTCCTGAGCCTGGATCCTCCTCCCCTACCCAGAACTTTGGAGCCAGTCTTTGCCCGACTCAGCACTCCTGGCTGCCCTGTGCCCCATCCAGCTCCTGTCTGTGGCCAAACCCTTTGCCCACCACGCCCACCTGCCTGCCTGTCTGCCCTCGCAGCCACCCCGCCTGACCCCACCCTGCTTGGGGCTGGAGTCCACACTCCCCCCTGTGGGCCCCCCCATCCGACACCAGCCTCCTTAGCTGAGGTCGTGGCCTCTTTCAGTGCAAGAACCCATCCCCCACAACACTAGATTCCAGTCCAGCTGCCCCCTTCCACTCCCTGCTCCCCGTGGCCACTGCCCTGCCAGTCCCCATGGCCAGTCCCACCCGCAAGGGGCAGCCAGGGTCTTGTCCAGGCCCTGGGTCCATCCTGGCCATCTCCAGCCTGGCCTCCCCTCCTCTGCCCCCTCCCTCCCTCAGGCCTGCTCCCTGCATAGCTGCAGCAGGACCCTGGCTGCTGCCTCCCCCCCAGGACCCCCGGGACTGCCCCAGGCAGGTGGGGACAGCCTTGCACTTTGCTCTGCTGCAGGCTGTGAACAGCCAGTCGGCGATCCAGCTGCCCGCCTCTGTGCGCGACATCATGGACCGCTGGATCCTGCAGATGGGCTTCCCGGTCGTCACCGTGAACACAACCAACGGGATCATCTCCCAGCATCACTTCCTCTTGGACCCCACGTCCAATGTCACTCGCCCGTCAGACTTCAAGTGAGCATGCAGGGTGCCTGGGGCCAAGCCTGGTGTCTGAGACTGTGGGCAGGCGCTCACCGCCCGCTGCCGGTCTCTGGTTGCAGCTATCTGTGGATTGTTCCTGTCTCGTCCATGCGGAACGGCGTGCAGCAGCAGGAATTCTGGCTGGAAGGCGTCGAGCAAAGTAACCCTACCCTGTCCTCATGGGTGATGCTCACTCCACACTCCCAGCTGCGTGCTGGGGGCTGTGCGGGCATGGGGAGGGTCCCAGCCTCTGCTTTGCTGCTGCCCGGCTGTGTGACCCTGGGCAAACTACCATCCCTCTCTGCTCGCCATGTCAGCATCCGTGAAATGGGGCTGAGAACACTGGGCTGGGTCTTCAGGCACAGGCTGGCACAGGGTTGCAACAGTCCCACCCTGCCAGGCATGAGGGAGTGAAGGTCACAGCCAAATAACTCTGTCTGGGCCCAGGCTGGCAGTGAGAGGGAGGGAGAGAGCAGTGAACAGCATCCAGCGCCTGTGATTGGGCTACTGGGGTAGGGGGCTGGGAATGAAGGAACTTGCGTTTCACAGAGTAGTCAGGGAAGGCTTCCTGGAGGAGGTGAGCTAGTCAGGAAGAATGGGCATTAGCCAGGCTAACGCAGCCCGGAGAGGAGGCCATGGCTGCCTGAGCAGCCCCTTGCTCCAAAGCTCTGGTCCCTCCCACAGCCCAGAACTCCCTGTTTAGAGTGGAAGGCGACAACAACTGGATCCTTGCGAACCTCAACGTGACGGGGTATTACCAGGTGAACTACGATGAAGGCAACTGGAAGAAGCTTCAGACGCAGCTGCAGACCAACCCCTCGGTGGGTGGCCCCTGCGCCAGGACGCGCCGCGGGACTGCAGGGCCGCACGCTTGCTCCCGTGGCCAGCCCGAGCTCACACACTCCGCTTCCCTTGCAGGTCATCCCTGTCATCAACCGGGCGCAGATAATCCACGACGCCTTCAACCTGGCCAGGTGACGGCAGGTTCCCTCTCAGGGCAGCAGGCTCCCCGGGCTCCCTCCCTCGGTCCCAGCACACCCACTTCACAGATGCCACTCGGCTCGCAAGTGAAAGGGGGTGGGTGGAGTTCATAGCAGAGCCTTTTTCTTGTGAGCTGAGTGGCCTTGGGACAGTCAGGTCACTTCTTTGAGCCTCGGTCTTCTCATCTGTAAAATGGGTACAATGAGCGAGGGCCCTGGTTGCTGCATTCCCCATGGCAAATGCTGGCTCGCTGGGACCTCGGGCTCCTGGAAGGCCCATTCTTGAGAGCTTGGACTGGGTTTCCAGCTGTGGCTGAGCTGGGGGCCGTGCTTACTTGAGCGCCTCTGTTTTTTTTTTTTCCCAGTGCCCAAAAAGTCCCCGTCACACTGGCGCTAGATAACACCCTCTTCCTGATCCGAGAGACCGAGTACATGCCCTGGCAGGCGGCCCTGAGCAGCCTGAACTACTTCAAGCTCATGTTCGACCGCTCCGAGGTCTACGGCCCCATGAAGGTAGGGGCCCCATGAAGGTATGGCACCGCCCGGTGGGGTCCCAGGGTGTCCACGCGCCCAGCATCGGGAGCTGCCGGGAAGATTTCCTGGTCAAGTCCTTTCCTGAGCGCAGGCCTGATGGAGGGGGGCGGGAGGGAGAGGTCGCAGAGGTGGAGGGAGACGGGACTGAGCAGGTGCAGTGGTTAATGCAGAGCGGGGCGGAACGGCACGCCTGCGGCTTGCGGCAGAGTTTGCCACTTTGAAATGCGGGAAGAGAATGCTTTGGGCAGGCCCAGAAAAGGCCCCTGTGCAGGGGAGGTGGCCACAGAAGACCTGTCCTTGCACAGCTGTGTGGCCTGGCCACCTCCCCGTCTCGGCCCAGGGAGCAGGCCCCTCCCTGCCGGGGGAGGCGCTGGATGAATTTTATGGGAGGGAAGCCAGCTTGTTGTGGCTGAGGTTAAGTGGGTAGGGTGTTCCTGGCAGCGCTGTTGACAAAGACATGAAACAGACAAGAAACCCAGGAAACACTGGGGTGTCCAACAGCTGGGGATTGGTTAGGCTAAGGTAGCACCCCCGTGTGATGGGATGTTACGGGGCCATCAGAGCGTGCTTGAGGAGGTAATTTTTTTATGAAAAAAAAAAAAAAAAGTAAAATTAAGGATCTACAGCCAATCGTGGTGAGCGAGGTGCTTTGGTGGAGGAAGTTCCAAGTCTGTGACCTGCTTGCCCCGATGCCGTTCCGCCCCCCCCCCCCCAGGAACTCAAATCATAAAAGGAGAGGGGACTTCAAAACCTGCACTCCCCACCAGTGCCTGGGGGGGGGTCCGGCTCCCTGCTGCGGTGCCCCACCCCGGGGAAGCAGCAGGTGATGGCCCAAGTGCTGGGGTCCCTGCCACCCATGTGGGAGACCCTGATGCAGTCCAGACTCCTGGCTTTGGCCTGGCTCAGCTCCAGCTATTAGGGGAATTTAGGGAGTGAACCAGTGGATGGGAGGTCTGTGTGTGTGTGTGTGTTTGTGCGTGTGCGCGTGTGTTTCAAATAAAATAGTTTTTTTCAAGACTCATAGCTCATAGGAAAATGGAATGAAATAAGTTTATTTTGGTGCAAAGGATGTTAAGAGCCATCATTTTTCGTAATTCCCCCTTTTCCTGAGCTTTTTAAAGACCTCCTGTATATATGACTTAAGGAAATTTCTGCACCAAAATGAACTTCTCTTTTTCATCCCACTGTCCCGTGAGCTTTTGCACACGCGCTCGGATCTGAGCCCCTGCGGTATTGTGACTGAGCCCAATTCTCAGCTGAGCCACAGAGCTGAGTTCCGCCCACCTGTGACTGACAGGTGCGGGAGGGGACATCCGGGAGCTTGAGGTTTTTCCGGGGGGCGGGGGGTGCCCTCTCCTGCATGGCCCCTTGTGGTTTCTGAAGCCCAGGGAACTCTCTCCGGGGTTCTCTCTCAAGAGCAGCACGGCTTCCAGAAAGGGCGACTGGGCTTAGAGGCTTCTGGGTAGGCACATCGTGCCCCCCTCCCCGGGTGTTCACGGCCAGGGGCCTCTCCCAGAGGAGGGCTCTGCACGCGAGCAGCCGGGCTCTCCTCTCAGCCCTGGTGGGCTTGGCTGCGGCTCTGGCCTCGTCCTTCAGCTGCAAACAGCTAGGCGACCACGCTGCTCCAAGTTTCGCCCACCCGTCAGACCAAGCAGAAGTCTCTGGGTCATGGTACGGCAGGCACCAGGATTGCACTTCATCCCGGCGGGGGGTGGCCAGAGCCGCCACAGCGGGGACCCCCCGAGGAGTGATCCCAGGCGCTGTAGGCACAGGAGCCTGGGCTTTCTGCCACATTTCTTCCTTGCCCTGGAGGCCCCGGGCGCTCCCTCGGCCAATTTCTTCTGCTCTTGTCTCCCTGTGCGTTAGCTTCCTCCGCCGCCTCCCTGGACTGCATGGGGGGCTGCTCCTTGCACCCTCCTGGGCGGACATGGTGCCTGCCACCCCGTTGCTCAGGGCGAGGCTTCTTAAGCCTTCTTCCTCTCCATCCCCCACCCAAGTTGTCTCTCTCAACCGCTGGGGATCCAGCGTGTCCCCCTGCCTTGGCCCCTGCGTGTCTCACGGCCGTGCTCTGCCGCCGGCTCTCGGGGACTTGGCGGGCCCTGGTGTCTCTCCTTCTGCATTTCCTCCCAGAGGCATTGTTTGTTTTGGGCTCCTTTCAAGCTGGAGGCCAGCACTGTGCCTTTGAGTTTGAGAGCGAGGCCTTAAACGTGATTAGAAGCAGAGCTCTCTTTGGCAGCGCCTGGGGAACTAAAATTGGAAGGATCTAGATCCATTAGCAGCGCCCCTGCACAAGGCTCGCACGCAATCCTGAGCGGAAGCTGGGCGGGCCAGCTGGGGTTAGTCACTGCAGCTCTCACGGCCTCAGAGTTAGTCTAGGCAGGTGCACACTTGCTGGCGAGGCCACGCAGCTCCCCAGACCCTGGGAGCCCCTGTGGCCCTGCGGGGTGGGAACCAAGCCCGCCCTCCCACTGTGTCCAGGCCCCTTCCTGGTTCAGTCCCCCCATGGAGGCTGCTGAGCGCATGGGGGACTTGGGCGTTCAGTTTTCTCGCTCCGTAGACTGGCTCTGCCTGCCTGCAACTCCTGGCTCACCTTTGCCCCTGTAGACCCATCCCTTAAGTTCTTTTGAATTTATTTGTTTACTGAAAAGGCAGAGAGAGAATGAAATTTGCCATCCTCTGGCTCACTCCCCAAAATGCCTGCAAACAGCTGGAGCTGGGTCAAGGCCAAAGCCAGGAGTCTGGAACTCCAACAGAGTCCCCCACACGAGGGCAGGGACCCAACGACACAAGCCATCACCTGCTGCCTCCCAGGGTGCGCATTCGCAGGAAGCTGGAACCAGAAGCAGAGTCAGGCCTCAAGCCCAGGCCCTCTGCTATAGGACAGGGATGGTGTCCCGACCGACCGCTCTTAGCTACCAGGCCAAGGGCTGCACCCCAGCCCCTTAATTTGGAGCCTTGTCTCTCGAGCCCCCTTGCCTTGGGCGCGCCTCCCGCAGGTGCCCAGCTGTGAATTCTCCTGGGTGGCCAAGTCTGGTTCTGCGCGCCCAGCCACCGTGTCCTCTTCCGTTCTCGGGGTTTCTTCCTTCTCCCGCGGTTGCGGGTTCAGCCGGGCACGGGAGCCAGTCTGCCAGGCTGAACCTGAGCCACGGTCCGTGGAGGCGCGAGGCTGGCCTTCCGGGGCCAGATGAAAGGGGCCGTGGGCAGGATTGTAGATGTCCACGCGAGACACCAAAAGGTGCAGACAGCGGGGCAAAGTCTCCACCTTGGAAATGACGGTGGCGGGGGGTTGGGGGGGCTCCATGGGGCCTTCTCCCCCACCCTGTTCTCCTGTGCTTGCTGAATGCCCCGTGGTGGCTTTCAGCACTGGTGGTGGTGGGAGATGCCTGGACCAAGAGAGAGATCTCCCACCTGCTGGCTCCCTCCTCAAATGCCCACAAGTGCTGGAGCTGGGCTGGGCTGGGCTGGGCTGGGCTGGGCTGGCTGCAGTCAGGAGGTGGGAACAGAATCCAGGGCTCTCCCATATGGGGGACAGGGCGGCAAGGCATTGAGCCCTCCCCGCTGCCCCCCAGGCTGGCCATTAGCAGGATCGGAGCTAGGATTTGCACGCAGGCACTGGGGCCTGGGATGCAGGAGTCCCCGAGTGGTGAATGAACCACCGTGCCAAATGCCCGCCACTGCTGGAAGCTTCAGAGAGAGAGAACGGCTCAGCTCGGGCCTGGCGCCTCCTCCCAGCCGCGCGGCGTGGGTCTGTGAAACCGTGTCCTGTGCTCCTTCTGCAGAACTACCTGAGCAAGCAGGTCCGCCCGCTCTTCGAGCACTTCAAAAATATTACCAACGACTGGACGCGGCGCCCGGACACCCTGATGGACCAGTGAGTGAGACCCCCATGGATCTCTCTCTCTCTTTTTAAGATTTATTTATTTATTTGAAAGTCAGAGTTACACAGAGAGAGGAGAGGCAGAGAGAGAGAGGGAGAGAGAGAGAGAGAGAGAGAGAGAGAGAGAGAGGTCTTCCATCCTCTGGTTCACTCCCCAGTTGGCTGCAATGGCCCAGAGCTGCACCGATTTGCAGCCAGGACCCAGGAGCTTCTTCCGGGTCTCCCACGCAGGCGCAGGGGCCCAAGGGCTTGGGCCATCTTCCACTGCTTTCCCAGGCCGTAGCAGAGAGCTGGATCGGAAGTAGAGCAGCTGGGAATTGAACCAGCGCCCATATGGGATGCCAGCACTGCAGGCCAGGGCATTAACCCACTGTACCACAGCGCTGCCCCTGCCCCATGGATCTCAAAGGTCATGGTGACCCCCGGCCATGTTCTCCTGAGCTTTCAATGCCTGGCTGGGCTGAAAGAGGGCCTTCCCCATCTCCCTTGGAGCAGGGGCCCTGCCGGGAGGCGCTGCATGAGCCAAAACCTTTTCATACAGAAGCCCACCCTGAAGCAGGGCACCCCAGCAGCTGGAGGTCACACAGCTCCCAGGGGTTAAGGCTGAGGCCTGAGCCTGCACTGGCCCCTCCAGCCTCCTGGGCTGCTTTGGGGCCCAAGGAAACTAGGCTGAGCGGGCCAGAGTCTCAGACCCAAGCCTGACCTGGAGCTGGGGTACATCTCGGCCAGAGCCTGGACCAAGGGTGCTAACCACGCGCCACCCCTGGGGCAGGTACAATGAGATTAACGCCATCAGCACCGCCTGCTCCAATGGGATTCAGGAGTGTGAGACCCTGGTCTCCGACCTCTTCAAGCAATGGATGGACGACCCCAGTAATAACCCGTGAGCGTCTCCCCGTGCCTCTCCCGTCAGTCCTCCTGTGACTCCTCCATCAGTCTCCCTGTGCCTCCCCCGTCAGTCTCCATGTGCCTCCTCCATCAGTCTCCCTATGCCTCCTCCATCAGTCTCCCCATGCCTCCCCCCGTTAGTCTCCCCATGCCTCCTCCATCAGTCTTCCCATGCCTCCCCCGTCAGTCTCCCCGTGCCTCCTCCATCAGTCTCCCTGTGCCTCCCCTGTCAGTCTTCCTGTGCCTCCCCCATCAGTCTCCATGTGCCTCCTCCATCAGTCCCCCTGTGCCTCCCCCGTCAGTCTTCCCATGCCTCCCTCATCAGTCTCCCCGTGCCTCCTCCATCAGTCTCCCTGTGCCTCCCCCATCAATCTCCCTGTGCCTCCTCCATCAGTCTCCATGTGCCTCCTCCATCAGTCTCCCTATGCCTCCCCCTTCAGCCTCCCCATGCCTCCTCCATCAGTCTCCCTGTGCCTCCCCCATCAATCTCCCTGTGCCTCTTCCATCAGTCTCCATGTGCCTCCTCCATCAGTCTCCCCATGCCTCCCCCTTCAGCCTCCCCATGCCTCCTCCATCAGTCTCTCCTGTGCCTCCCCCTTCAGCCTCCCCATGCCTCCTCCATCAGTCTCTCCTGTGCCTCCCCCTTCAGCCTCCCCATGCCTCCTCCATCAGTCTCCCCATGCCTCCCCCGTCAGTCTCCCCATGCCTCCTCCGTCAGTCTCCCCATGCCTCCCCCGTCAGTCTCCCCATGCCTCCTCCGCCAGTCTCTGCCCCGCCTGCGGCCCCCAGCCCTGGTCTCAGCAGCCCCTTGCCCCCCTCTCCCTGATGCTGCTGCCCCACACCTGACAGCCGCACCCCCCCCCCCCAGGATCCACCCCAACCTGCGCACCACCGTCTACTGCAACGCCATCGCCCTGGGCGGCGAGAGGGAGTGGGACTTCGCCTGGGAGCAGTTCCGCAACGCCACCCTGGTGAACGAGGCCGACAAGCTGCGGTCGGCCCTGGCCTGCAGCAACGAGGTGTGGATCCTGAACAGGTGAGGCTCTGGGCAGGGCGGCCTGGCTGAGGCCTTTCCCACCCGAGCAGCAGCCGCTGGGCTCCACCTGCCTCACACAGGCGATCCCTGCACCCCTGTATGGCCGGGGAGAGGGGAGGGTGTTCCCATTTTACAGATGAGCACACTGAGGTGAGAAGAAGCAAAACTACTTTGCCCAAAGACCTTAAGGTTTCAGCAGTGACAGCCCCGGGTCTGGGGCTGTGTCCTGGGCCCTGAGTCCCTCTGCATATGCAGCCTTCAAGCCCCGTGACACTCGGCATAGCCAGGGACCCTGCAACCTTGCTGCCTCCACTCAGCTCCCTTCTTCTGGGGGAGGTGGGACAAGAGGCCCCTCGGTCCTCTGCACGCCAAGGGGATGTTGAGAGGATGCGGGAAGAGGGCCTGTGTGGGCACACAGCCGGGTCCCTGTGGGCCTGGCTTCCCTCCCGACCCGCAGGGCCACAGCCCTGCCAGTGGTCCTGCAGCCAGCACCCTCCCCTGCCAGGTACCTGAGCTACACCCTGAACCCCGACTACATCCGGAGGCAGGACGCCACCTCCACCATCAACAGCATCGCCAGCAACGTGATCGGGCAGACCCTGGTCTGGGACTTTGTCCAGAGCAACTGGAAGAAGCTCTTTGAGGAGTGAGTCTGGGGGGTGGGGGCGGGGGCCTCGGGCTGGTTGAAGATTAGCCGAGCTTGAGGGCTAGGGTTGGCAGCAGGCGTGGGAAGACGAGGTGTGCTGATGGGGCTGATGGGAGAGTCCTTGGAACATGGGGAGAGCCGGGACCCCTGCAGGCACCCGCCCTGGAGGCCCGTGCACCTGCTGGGCCGGGCCCCTCACGGCTCCTCTCTCCGTGCCCTGCAGTTTTGGTGGCGGCTCCTTCTCCTTTGCCAATCTCATCCGGGCAGTGACCCGCCGGTTCTCCACTGAGTACGAGCTGCAGCAGGTGAGATGCCGGCCTCTCCCGGGCCCCCTCCCAGTCCCAGGGGACAGCTGCCACCCAGCCCTGGCTGAGCATGGGCTCCGTGCGTCTCTGCGCGACCTGGCCTCCAGCCTGGAGGAGGAGGCCGAGTAGCCTGCCCTGGTCAATGCTGCCACTCTCATCAGAAAAATTCATTGTGGAATTTGGAGGTAGGGGAACCTAGGGTGAACCTCTACAGAGCCATGATCCAGGTTTAAAAATTACCAACATCTTGCCAACATTCTTTTGGGATAGGTAATTTCAAAACACATCACAGATAATTGATTTTATCTATAAAGACTGCACAGTCACAGTCATTAGCAAATCCAAGAAAATGGGCAATTCCTTATTGTCATTTTTTTTCTTTAAGTTTATTTATTTGAAAGGCAGAGTTAGACAGACAGACAGAAAGCTCTTCCATCTACTGGTTAACTTCCCAGATGGCCTAAACAGCCACAGCTGGGCCAGGCCAAAGCCAGGAGCCTGGAGGTTGGAGCCCCATTCTGGTCTCCCATGTGGGTGGCAGGGACCCCAAGCACTTGGGCCTTCCCAGGCACATGAGCAAGGAGCCGGATCGGAAGTGGGGCAGCTGGAACTCGAACTGGTGCCCATTCGGGATGCCGGTACTGCAGGCGGTGGCTTTACCTGCTGCGCCGCAGCGCCAGCCCCTTGCCATTCCTTTTTATGGCCAGACGATGCGCGTTTCGTCTGTGCAGCAGAAAATGACACCTGGGCCACTGCCCTTTCTTGGCTGTTACGGATAGTGTTGCTGGGACCGTTCACACAGTTTTGTGTTTTGTTGTTGTTGTTTTTTGTTTTTTTTGTTTTTTTTTTTTTTTTTGCAAACACATGTGCTCGTTCCTCCTGGGTGTATTTGGTGACTCTGTTGAACTTCTTGAGGAACCACCACGATGTTCTCCAAAGCATGCCTGCCCTGTGTGTGCAGAGGCCGGGCCCTCCATGTTCTGTCAACACTGGGCTTCTTTTTCTTTGTCTTTTTTGAGTATTGACATCCTGGTAGGTAGGAAGTGCTATCATAATGGTTTTTAAAAACATTTTATTTATTTATTATTTGAAAGGCAGAGAGAGAGAGACTCTTCATTTGCTGCTGCACTCCCCAAATGACTGCAGCAGTTAGGGACTGGGCCAGCCTGAAGCCAGGAGCCTGGAATTCCATCTGGGTCTCCTACATGGAGGCAGGGCCCCAAGCACTTGGGCCCTCCTTCACTGCTTTCCCAGGCACGCTAGCAAGGAGCTGGACTAGAAGTGGAGCTGCGGGGACTTGAACCAGTGCTGTGATACCAGTGCCGCAGGCTGCCCCTTCTTTCCTGTCTGGATTGCACTGAGATTATAATCCAGTTCAAAGCTGACCCAAGCCAATGACCCATGACACTTTCCGGGCCTCCCAGGGCTATTTCGCATCCAGAGGGTAGATGTGGGCTTTGCCCAGGGACTGGTGAATCACTGTCTCCCCCTGTCTCAGGGCCCCGGGGTGGGGGCTGGAGGGGGAGCTGGGGCAGGGAGGGGAGCTGAGAGAAGCTGAGACCCTCGTCTTGCCGGCAGCTGGAGCAATTCAGACTGAACAACCTGGACACAGGCTTCGGCTCGGGCACCCGGGCCCTGGAGCAGGCCCTGGAGCAGACGAGAGCCAACATCAAGTGGGTGCAGGAGAACAAGGAGGCGGTGCTCGCGTGGTTCACGGCAAACAGCGCCTAGTCCCAGGTCCTTCTTGTCGCCTGGCCCCCACGCCCAGGACCCGCCCACGTGTGCCAAGGCAGCGGCTCTGTTCCCAGGGCCTGAGGCACTGTGTCCTCCCTTCCAGGACCAAGTCTCCAGCCCAAGCCTTCCTGCTCTGCCCGTGGGGCCGGCCAGGCCGTCCCGAGCGCCTCCCAAGCCCCTGCCCCTAGTGTCAATCTCACCTGGGGCCCAGCACAGACGCCAGGCCCCGGGTAACTGATCTCAGGGAAGCCCAGTCCAGGGCCAGGTGGGCAGAAGCCCTCACTGGAAAAAGGACGGCCTTGAGGGGGCCGCCTGCACCCTCCCCCACCTTCCCATAAAGACCCCCAACCTGAGGAATCAACAGGACATCAAATCTGTATTTTTTTTTTTTATAAGAACAAATGTAAATAAAGTATTTCTAAATGAGCTTCGTGAAAGCTGTGTGAGTGCAACGCCTGGAGAGGCCAGGGCAGAGGGGAGCTGGGGTGCAGGGGGAACGCTGGGATTGGGGTCCCCCGGGAGCACAGATGGGAGAGGCACCTGCCCCGGCCCTTGTACAGGACTTGTGCACCTGGGCGGCCCTGTCTGCCTGCAGCCATCATTGCACTCTCAACGCCTGTGACAAGTTCAAGGTGCTGAGAGCTGGTGGAGGGCTCACAGCTGTGGACGCAGTGGCTCCCACGTGGGTAGTGAGTCCTGGGCCAGGCACAGAGCAGGTCCTGGCAGAGGGGAGGGAGGGCTTTCCCAGAAACCACCGGTCTTCACACGAGGCAAGAGAGCAGGATGCTAACTGCTCCTCTTCCACACAGCAGCTACAGTAGGGGGAAGGGTCGAGCCGGGGCTCCCAGGCCTGCTCAGCCGCTGATTCTTAGGCCCAGGAGGCAGGGAGCAAGCTGTTGGGCTGGTGAGGAGAGCCCCATCTCCAGACCAAGGCGGCCCCACCTGGGGAGGAGCTGGCCAGCACTCCCTGACCCCATCTGCACATCAAAGGGGAGGGCGGGCCCAGGGGCTGAGGCCAGCCCGGTGACACCGACCCGGAGGCTCCTGGGGCAGCCCCAGATTAAGCCCTCCAGCCCCTCCCCTCTGCGCCAGCCCTTCCTGTCGCCAGTACCCAGCGGCCATGGCTGGCACTTGACCTTCTGGGACTGGCCAGGGGAGGAGCTGGCCTCACCATCTTGGGTCCCTGTTTTCTCATCCTGTCTTCAGTAGCTCCCAGAGATAAGGGCAAGCTTTATCGCAGGTTCACAGACCCGGGTGGCTTGGCCCCCTGCTGCCTGCCCCTCCTGGCCGGAAGCCCAGCCCCCATTTGCAGCTGGGACAGGGTCTGTGACATCCACGCTGATGCTGACACGGCCTGACAGCTTCCAAGGCTGGCTGCAGGGCCCGGCGCAAGTCACAGAGCAGAACCAACAAGAACTCAGGCTGCCGACCCCATATCCCATCTGCCCCTGGGAGCAGCCAGAGCCTGCTGGGGGCTCCTCTGGGGACCTGGGAACGTGCCCAGGCTGAGCCAGGCTTTCTGCAAATGCAAAGCCAGCAAGACCTCTTAGCGGCAGCCTTGTGTTCTGTGAGTGTCTGATCTCTGGGGGACAGTGGCTGGGGTCCCCAGGAAGTGCAGGTGGACTGGTCACATGGGGCTTGGTGTGTCAGCTCCTCTCCCTCCCCGGGCAGGCACTAACCGAGGTGTAGCTAGAGCAGCACCCCCAGGGTGCAGCCAGGGACACGCCGAGGAGAGCTGGTGAGCTGTCCAGAGGCCAGGTTTGGCAACCACAGGGCCAGGCGTCCCCTAGGCCGGCTGCCTCTGCTCAGCCGCTCGTCACTGAGTGCCTGCTTGGGCCACCTGACAGCTCGGTAGGCTCTATCACGACCTCCATCTCACTGAGGCTTAGGGCCAGCACTGTGGCGTAGTGGGCTAAGCCTCTATCTGCAGTGCCAGCATCCCACACGGACACCGGTTCGAGTCCCAGCTGCTCCTCTTTGGATCCAGCTCCCTGCTAATAACCTGAGAAAAGCAGCAAAAGATGGCCCACGTGCTTGGGGCCCTGTCATGCACGTGAGAGACACAGAGGGAGTTTGCTGGCCCCTGGCTTCAGCCTCGACCTGCCCTGGCCATTGTGGCCATCTGGGGAGTGAACCAGCAGGCGGAAGCTGTCTCTCTTTTCCTCCTCCCGTCACTCTGCCTTCAAATGAGTCTTTAAAAAAAGAAGAGTCAGGGCCTCCTGAGCCTTGTCCATCAGGAGGTAAGCGCCCGAGGCTGTAGGGAAGGACCTGCCTGGTGTCACGGGCACCTGGCAGGCAATGGCTGCCACTCAGGTCACACGGAGTCTGCGTGGGGCCTCCTCCCTGCCCTTCTCTCAACCCGCACGGTTGTGGTGGCCACGCTGCCTGGCTCCAAGTCTGCAAAGGGGCTCAAGAGCAGCTCTGCCCAATCCCCAAGCCCCGGCCCCTGTCCCAGCCTCCAGCACCTTCCAGCACCCAGGAAACACAGGGCCGACCACCCCAGCACCAAACAGAGCCCTGCAGCCTGGCCTCCAAGCTCCTTTCCCAGCTATCTGCCCCTCCTGTCAACCTGGACACCAGCCGCTGCTGTTCTGGCTCGGCTCATGGCTGTGCCATTCTTCTCGCTCCTCTGGGCGAACTCCTACACATCCCTCAACACCCAGCTCCAAGGTCACCTCTTCTCCAGCCCCCCTCTCCGAGTTGGCTGCACTGCCACATCCACGGGAGCTTTGCCCAGTGGATTATGGCATCCGTTCCCCCAAGATCTGGGCATGCCTCTGGTTGTTCTTCTCCATTTTATTTGAGAGGCAGATAGACAAAAGATTTCCCGTCCCTCAGTTCACTCCCCCAAAGGCCTGCAGCAGCCAGGACTGGACCAGGCGAAGCCAGGAGCTGGGAACTCCACCTTCATCTCCCACATGAGTAGCAGGGACCCCGTGACTAGCACCGGCCCTCCTGCCTCTCGGGGTACGCACTGGCAGAGAGCTGGCGTCAGGAGCAGGGGCCGGGACTGGAATCCAGGCAGCGCCAGTGTGGGATGCAAGCCTCGTAACCACTCAGCCGAACGTCCACTCCCTGAGTCCTTGCTTGGGCGCAGGACCGACAGGTAACTCGGCCTGCCGTCACGTCCTCGCTGGTCGAGAGCACCTGGCCCAAGCCCACCTTTGCAGCCTGATGGCTCACTTTCCTGTCATCGGCTCTGTTGGTTGGGAAAAATTTCCTCTCTGGTTCCTAACACCAGGTGTTACGGGGCTGAACTGGGTCCCCCTAAAATGCATGTCTAAGCCTGAGCCCCCAACCCTGACTATATTTGGAGACGGATCCTTAAAAGCGGTAACTAAGGTTAAATGGGGTCCTCCTAAGAGGTGAGGACAGAGACGCTCAGAGCAGCAACCACGTGGGGACGCAGGGAGAAAGAGGCGGCTGTGGGCCGAGAGGAGAGGCCTCAGAGCGGCCAGAGCTGCCCCCGCCTTGACCTGGGCGTCCTGGCCCCCAGAACTGAGTTCTGTGTTTGTGGCTGCATTGACCCTGCTCTGCTCCCACGACGGGCCCTCCTGGACAGCAGCCTGAGGACCGCTCCGGATCCTCGTGCTGGAGCCGAGTCCCACGCCTCTGCGCTCCAGCCTGGCCCCTGTCTGTGCCCAGCCACAGGCGCCCACCCCCTGACCGGTCAGCAGGAGGCAGCGGTGACTGACGCGAGGGGGCGGGCCTAAGCCTTGAACCACAGGGGGAACCTGGGTAACGCACGGGCAGGTGCGGCCCAGAGCCTGGATTTGGGAAGCTGAAGAGTGTTGTGACTTGTTCCCCACTGGACGGGTCCAGTCTACCCTTTCCAAAGGCAAAACCAAACCAAGCCAGGTTCAAAGAAGCAAGACAGACAACCAGGCTGAGGAAGCAGGCTCCCCGTGACGTTACGCCATGTACACAGCTATCATCACGTGATGCCCCATAACTATGTATCTCTGAACAACACAGTGTCCAAAACGTAAGCAAAGTGCAGCCACACGGTGTATTTGTGTGCATGCGCGTGTTTGCAGCGGGATAAAACCACTTTACAGTACAGGCTTCCAGTCAGCCCTCACCAAGAAGCAGCGCAAGGGGCAAGGCCCCTACACCCACGCCCAACCGGCCCCAGCCCAGCCTCGCTGGGGGCCACGCAGTTCACAGGTGTGTATGGGGGGGCGCCCCCGCCACAGGCCCCAGTCCTGGCTGAAAGCGAGGCAGGCAAGGCTGCTAGTAGAAGATGCCCAAGTGGGTCCCCTCCAGGTCTTCTTGCCAAAGTTCGGGGCAGCCACTGAGCCGCAGGGCTGAGCTCTGCGAGGGGCTGGCTTGGCTGAGCGGGAAGGCAGGGCCCAGCGCCTGCTCCTGGGGGCCGGGGAGCACCTCCACACCACGGCCCCAGCACGCCCACTGGGTCTGAGGCTGCAGTCTCTGGCACGACGCGGGGGGCAGGATGGGTGGGCTTCCCAGTGGAGACACAGAGGAACTCTGTAAAACAGGAAAGAGCAGCTCAGGAGTGGGCCCCTGCCGGGGGGGGGGGGGGGGGGCTGGCAGCCAGGATCAACACTCAACCCCAGCTCTGCCCCTCACTAACGGTGAGACCTCTCCTGACTGCAGTGAGCCTCGGTTTTCTCATCTGTGAAATGGGCGAGATGCCAACATCGGCTCCCTAGGGGCGTTGCTGGGCAGGCTGAAGGAATTAACACAGCCAAGTGCCAAGACGGGGGCTGGGGAAATGCCCCAGCTCTGGTTATGAACTTGACCCTTTGCAGACTCAGAGAAAACACGAGGGTCATCAGCTGCCAGCCCATCTCAGAAAGTGCTGTCCTCACAAGTGGGCCTCCCTCCTCCCCACCCCCGAACTCGAACCGGAACCCGAACCCTCCTAGAGAGAATTTCTTCCCAGGGACCCCACCACCTTCCACCCTGACCTCTGAGTAAGTCGGGGGGCTCTGAGGACCCTGGGTGGCAGTGCCTACACCCCCCTCCCCGCTGGAGGTTCCTCCCACTCTCCCATCCACTAAGCAATCGCTAACCTAGAAAGTACGCCCTTCCCTGTGGACCTGACACCTCCGACCCCTCCACTTCCAACGCACCCTGGGACCACCCCGAGGGAAGTGGCGAAGCCCTAGGTGCATACCTGGTACACTGCAGCCAGCTCCGGGGGCGCGGGGGGCGGCGTCCAGGGTGCCGCGGGGTGCCCGGGCTCTGGGGACATCTGCGTCCCGGGGCAAGCTTGGGGTGGCGTCCAAGGCGACGCATCCGGGGCTCTCCCTCGGGGCTGATGCGCGGGTGACTGCATCGTGGGGCAGTACGGGGGCGTCACCCAGGGATCCGAGTCCGGGACTCTGCTCCCCACGTATTCAGGCGCGGAGCGGGGCCCCGGGCGGGCGTCCGGGGACCCCCAGGCGGCTCCGGCGCAGACCGCGGAGCCCACGCCCGGCACCTGCGCGGCGCCGCCGTCGGGGCAGAGCGGGCAGCCCCGGGGACTCGCGGCGTCGCTGCGCCGCCGGCGCGGGCGCCGCAGGCTGTCCTCGCTGAGGCCCAGCACGGCCGACAGGTGGCCGATGTAGCGGATGGCCAGGCGCAGCGTCTCGATCTTGGTCAGGCTCTGGCCGGCGGGCGCCACGGACGGCGGCAGGAAGCGGCGCAGCTCGTGCAGCGCGCGGGCGAGCGTGCGCATGCGCAGCTTCTCGCGCTCGCTGGCGCTCTGGCGCTGGCCGCCCGCGGGGCCGGGCCGCGCTCGTCGGGGCGCCGTCGGGGCGGCCGCGGGGAGCCGGGTGCGGGCGCCGTGGCCGGGGGCGGCGGGCAGCGAGGGGCCGCGGGCGCCGTCGCACGGGCAGGACCCAGACGAGTCCGAGGAGGAGGCCGGGGACGTGGAGACCGAGGACGCGTCCCAGCCCCAGCCCTGGGGGAGGACCCAGTGGTCTTGGCCGAGGAGGCCGTGTGGAGGCGGCGGCGGCGGCGGCAGCGGCGGTGGCGGAGACTGGGCCATGGCTCGCCGGCGGGGCTCTGGGCGGCTGGGCCGGCCACCTCCAAGCCGGAGCCTTTATCCGGGCCTGAGGTGCGAGGTGGCCCCCCGCCGGCTTACAGCGAGGTGTCAAAACCCACAGAGCCCAGGGACGGTCCGGGCAGGGGGCCCTGGGAAAGCGGGCCCATTTGCGGAGGTGTGGATTCTGACTCCTCGGGGGCTCTAATGGGGCCCGGGAAGTGTGGGAGGGACAATTCGCATCTGGATGGAGCTGCTAAGCTTCTCACCAACCCCCCCCCCCCGCCCAGCCCCGTCCACTGGGGAGTGGGGGTGCCACCAATGAGGCAGGTAGCGCCCAGGTGCGTGGCCAGGCGGTCCCTCGGGTGTCTCCCGGGCGCTGGTGAGGCGCCGCCCGGGACTGATCCTCTAGCCCACACAGCGCCTCCTGGCGCGCTGGATCTGGCTTCGAGTGTGATGGGGGTGGGAGGGTGGGTACAGGTGGACCCTCTTAGGGTCCCCCAGAACCCCACTGGCTGATTCCACGAGGGACCCCGGGATCGTTATCTCGGTGCTGCGAGTGGCCTGGAGAGGTCTGGGGTGCAGTGGGTGATGATGGGAGAAGCTGGGTGCCCAGGCCGGCCTCTTTATTGGTTGGATGACCTTGGGCGAGTCACTTAGAGGTCTGGGCTCTGGGGACCTCAGCAGCGCCCCAGCAGTAGCCAGGGTACCCAGCGCTGGGGAGGAGGCTGCTACGCTGTTAGAAGGAAGGGACTCGGGTGTCAAGGCTGTTCATTCGTCTTTCGTAGCAGCTGGCGACTGTCGGTGTCCCCGGGTGAACAAGCTCTCCTTGGGGTCAGTTCTCCTGAGATGCCTTTCTTGTGGAAAGGGCAAGTGAACCGGACAATGGATAACCAGTTGCCCCACCACGAACTAGCTGGGTGTCCTTGGGCAAAGCCCTTAACCTGTCTCAGCTTGAGCTTCTGGGCAATAAAACAGGAGTGAAACTTGGAGCATCTGCTCACAGGATCCCTGTGAGGGATGGTTTTCACTCCTGTGTGAGCTCCAGGGACAGGGCTGCGCAGGATGAGCCACAGGAGCAGGGGCTGGTGCTGTGGCGCAGCGGGTTAAAGCCCTGGCCTGTAGCGCCAGCATCCCATACGGACGCTGGTTTGAGTCCTGGCTGCTCCACTTCCCATCCAGCTGTCTGCTGTGGCCTGGGAAAGCAGTAGAAGATGGCCCTAGTCCTTGGGCCCCTGCACCCATGTGGGAGACCCAGAAGAAGCTCCTGGCTTTGGATTGGCGCAGCTCCAGCCATCGCAGCCAATTGGGGAATGAACCAGTGGAATGAAAGGCCTCTCTCTCTCTTTGGCTTTACCTTTCTCTGTAACTCTGTCTTTCAAATAAATAAAATAAATCTTTAAAAAAAGCCACCTGGGGTCCAGAGGCCATGCAGAGGTCATGGCTGGGCCTGGGGCCATGAGTAGGTTTTGAGCAGGGAGGGAGGCAGGTGGAGAGCATTCCAGAGGGGAACTGGATGGGGAGAGGCACAGGGCGAGCCCTCCCAGGGTGCCCAGGTACAGGCACTGCTGGGGTGGCTGGAGGTGGGCTTTGTTTCCAAGGTAACGGGGAGCTAGCCTTGGGACTTTGGAGCATAAAGTTGCTGTACTGAAAAGAAATTGGTAACTAAGGATCAGCATGGCAAGAGCAGATGAACCATCGCTGCCCCAAGGGGTGAATGACCTTGTCGTTTTTATGGCTGTTATTAAAAACTAACTTCATTGGGCTAATTATGCAACTTCACTGTAAGAAACAGTAACGCTGCACATAGTGCCAGAGTCCCAGGCTGCAGCTGTGGGGAGGTCCAGCGTGGCCCTCAGCGTGTTTACACAAACGTGTACCCTCGGAGGGTGCACAGTTCACGCGCGGTGCTGTCACGCACCTTGCACGTCACGCCTAGCAGCTTATAATTTGCTTGTTTTTTCTCTCATCCAGCAGCTTGTCTTAGATTGTTCCACATCAGGATGTGTGCAGCCGATTCCCCTTTATAAACAATAACCAATCGAAGTTTTACCCTGGATGAGCACAGATACCTGCTGCGGGCTATATACAAAAGAAAACTGCAGGAGCCGGCGCCGTGGCTCACGTGGCTAAGCCTCCGCCTGCGGCGCCAGCATCCCATATGGGTGCCAAGTTCTAGTCCCGGTTGCTCCTCTTCCAGTCCAACTCTCTGCTGTGGCCCAAGTGCTTGGGCCCTGCACCCGCATGGGAGACCAGGAGAAAGTACTCGGCTCCTGGCTTCAGATCAGCGTAGTTCCAGCCGTAGCGGCCATTTGGGGGGTGAACCAACAGAAAGAAGACCTTTGTGTCTCTCTCTCTCACTGTCTATCTGTCAAATAAATAAAAAGAAGAAGAAGACTGCAGCCCTAGTTTACTCGAATGTTCATCCATTTAGATAGTTTTTTATAAATATTTATTTTATTCAAAGGGCAGAGGTCCAGAGGAAGAGGGAGAGAGATTTTCCATCTGCAGGTTCACGCCTCAAATATCTGCATCAGCCAGGGCTGGGCCAGGCCAAAACCAGGAGCCAGAAGCTTCATCCGGGTCTCCCATGTGGGTGCAGGGGTCCAAGGACTTGGGCCCTCCTCTGCTGCTTTCCCAGATGCACTAGCAGGGAGCCAGATTGAAGTGGAGCAGCCAGCACTTGAACCGGTTTCCACGTGGGCTGCTGGCACTGAAGGCAGTGGTTTAACCCTCTGTGCCACAGTGTCGACCCCATTTAAATAATTTTAATTTTGGGGGGAAAAGTAAAATGGCAGGAGAGACCAGTAAACCTTCAAAAATAAAATGTTAACACTTTATCCCTCTCAGAACTTATTTCAAAATATGTTACAGAAATTTTGATGTTATAGTGAAGTAATCACTGACATTAAATAACATTGGCTAATGTATCTTGTTTATTCTAGTGGCTATGAACAATGAGAAAAAAAATTTAAGGTTTATTTATTTACTTGAAAGGCAGAGAGAGAGGCAGAGAGAGAGAGAGGTCTTCCATCCGATGGTTCACTCCCCAATTGGCCGCAATGGCTGGAACTGCGCCGATCTGAAGCCAGGAGCCAGAAGCTTCATCCGGGTCTCCCATGTGGGTGCAGGGGCCCAAGGACTTGGGCCATCTTCCACTGCTTTCCCGGGCCACAGCAGAGAGCTGGATTGGAAATGGAGCATCCGGGACTCGAGCCAGCGCCCATATAGGATGCCAGCACTGTAGGCGGCAGCTTTACCTGCTAAGCCACAGCGCCGGCCAGCACTGGCCCCGAGAAATTTTTAATTTGTAACGTGAAATGAAGATGAAATTGATTGCATACAGGCTTGATTTGACACAAAGCGGTTAGTATACAACATTGCATGAGTTAAAAGGGTTTCAATGAAGGTCAAACACATACACACACACACACACACACACAGACACACACAGTTTCCTAAGGGAAGTAGAAACGTCACAGGCTAAAAGGTTGAAATACTGGCAGGTGTGGCTTAGGTACATCGTTCGTTCAGCCAAGCCAGCAGCTCTGGACCTACTAACTGGCACGGAAGCCGCAGGGACTAGCAGGGAGCTAGCACGCTGGCACTTGACAGTCGTAAACAGACTGATCAGTTGTCACAGTTCCGTCCAGCTGCGGAGTCTGGTTGTGTTCCTGACGCACACATTTAACTGCCGTGAGGGACTGTGGAGCGGCGCGGACTGAAGGCAGTCCCTCTGTGTACGCCTTCCGCTGCCCTGCGCGTGTGCCAGGGATCTCCACCAAGGTCTGATGACCCAGCACCTCCCTCGTCCCCAGCCTTAATGCTGCATGGGCATCTGTTACCCACACAGAGCCCTGCACGTGGAACACGCTCCCCCTTCTCTGGGGTAGCCTGCCTGCTTTCTGCCTTGATTTGGGCTAGCCTCGGGGATGTCCGAGCTTAAACGTGGCCTTGGGATGGGTTTGCTATGGCCCCTGGCTCTTCAGTGGGCCCGAGTCAGCTCCGGAGGCATGGGACACACTGTCTGCCCGTCTCATTCTTCAGCGGGGAAACCAACATGGTAGCCCCGATGCTTAGCACAGGGAGGCAGTGTTGCTCAGTGGTTAGGGGGCTGGGCTATGGAGTCGAGTAGCTCCACCCATGGAAGCCGTGAGAACTTTGGCAGCTTATTCAACCTCGGATTTTTTCATGCAGGAAATAGGGATTCCAATCTCCCGTGTAATGGCTGGGGTAGTAAGATAATGCACTTCGTAGTACTTAGCACGGGGCTGGGCAAGTTCCAGGGGCAGGGTCGGGTGGGAAAGGGAGCGCGCTGGAGTGTGAGGACGGGGCTGTCAGCACGGGCCGTGGCCCGCCCTTCTCTGGGATTCACTCCAGTGGCAGCTGTCAGGCAGGGCACCCTCCACCCCTCCACCTCCAGCCTCTCCTCCCTGGGCCCAGGCGTGGGCTTGTCCTCAAAAGCACACCCACTCCTGACCTGAGCTGCAGGAAAACTCAGGTGCCTGGAGCTGGCGCTGCAGCTGACGGCCCCACCCCCACCGCACCCCCAGGCTAGGCTCGTCGTGGAGGCTCAGAGCCAGCTTCCCAGGGCTGGGGCCTGCCCAGGTGCCTGTCCATCCATCCAGGCCTGCAAGTGGTCCTCCCTTGGTGAGGGGGTGGGGCCGGGCCTTTACTGGCTGCTGTCTGCCCCGAGGTGCTGGGCCAGCAAGCTGGGTCTGGGTTCCACCCTGCTCTTCCACACATCCGCAGCCTCTGATGGAAGGAGAGACGAGGCTGTGAGCTGGCTGCTGGGTGAGGGGCTCAGCGCTGGGCCTCCGTCCTAGACAGGGGAGCTGGCGCCTGGATGACGGAGCTCCCTGCGAGAACTCACGAAAGCTAAGGGTTATGCTCCTGTGGCTCCGCCCTCTGCTATTTCCTCCCTCCCTGGAAAACGTGTTGGCTGCAGCTTCAGCTACTGTGTTGCACCCGGGGATGTTGGAGCTAGAGGGCGGAGGCATTGATGACTTCCCAGAACAGCCGCAGCGGCCCTGGGCTGTCTGTCTCTACCCTGAGAGAAAGTGACTCGCCTTGTGTTTTAAGTCGCGGGGGTCATTTTGAGTCTATGCTGTGAGCAGCTGCACACAATCCCTGTCCACGTAAGGACATGGCGTAGGGTTTCCCGGTCAGTGCATGGGGACATGCGACGGATGACAGGGAGTTAAGTGACACCACAGATAGAGCAGGTGCACCTGGAGCAAGGTCCCTGGTGACATGTGCTTGTCACAGGCAATATTATGATCATGTTTTAAAATTATGTATTTGAGAGAGAGAGAGAGAGAGAGAGAGAGAGAGAGAGAGAGATGCCATCCATCTGCTGGGTCACTCACTTCCTGCTGCAACAGCCGAGGCTGGGTGGGCCAGGCTGAAGCTAGGAGTCCAGGCCTCAGTCTGGGTCTCTCACGGACGGTGAGTTCCCAGGTACTTGAGCTGCCCTTCATGGTGGGGCCAGGATGTCCCAAGGCTGTGCACATCCCAGGTGGTGCCTTCACCTCTGGGCCACACACCTGCCCCAGCGTTGTAATCCTGAATAATTTGGAGGGAGCCCAAACCCAGGAGAGGAATTGGCTGCCAGCCAGAGATCCCGGCCGCCTAGAGCAGCCCGTGAGGTGGAATCAGATGGAATCCGCAGAGCCCTCCAAGTTCAGGGGCAGGCTGCAGCACGTAAGATGTGGGAGGGGCACAGGGGCCGTTGCTTCCAGGTGTCAAGGGCAAGGCAAGCAAATGGGACCCCAAGCTGCATTCAAATTCTCAAGAAGCAGGGGGTCTCCAGCCAAGGAGGTCCTGGCTTCTTCCCCCACCCTGGCAGGGTGGGCCACGCCTCGAGTAAGCTCATGAGGGTGGGGCCAGACCCCAGCGCAGGGCAGGAAGCCAGGTCACCAGAGAAACAGGCCCTGCGGGTGTTTAACACAGAAATAAAAATGGGGGAGGGGCGTGGCCATTGTCTCCAGAGGGCTTGGCCTAGGGGACCAGGCCAGGGACAGGAGGGGACTTCCCGGTGGGCTGGGTGCTGGGGTGCCCAGCTCTCAGTCCCCGCTGAGGGGGCTGGGTGGCCCTGATGTATTCAGAGCTGAGGCCCAGGACCAAGGAGAGGACTGGGGCTGCTGCTTCGTGGGCAGGTGCAGAAGGAGGCTGCTCCGGTGCATCCGGCAATGTGCCCACCCCTGCTGCGTGGGACGGGAGCCCCAGGATGCAGCTGGGCCCATGCTCAGGGCTGCAGCCACAAGGCCGCCACTGCCTTTGGCGAGGCTTGCCCGGGTGCCATGGGCCAGCCTGGCGCTGGGAGGCGGACAGTGCCCACCCTGACATTGCCCTTGCACAGGTGAGGAGACTGAGGGCCCCGTCCACCTCTGTCTGTGCACATCCCTGAACTTGCTCCCTGCCCCCACTGGTCAGGCGATGCCAGAGGCCACAGGGATGAAGCCCGGCACCCTCATCCAGCTCTAGCTCTGTGCGGGGAAACAGAGGCAGTGCCTCCGGCCTGCTCACCCCTGGCCTCAGCAGGCACCCGGCTACCCACAGCCACATCCCTGGGCAGGCAGCCCAGAGCCCCTGGACACAGGACCGAGGCTGTGGTGCCAGGGTGAGACCAGGCTGCTGACCACCGCCTCCCTTTCCTCTGCTCGGGTCCCCTCCAGGCCCGGGGGGGTGGGCTGTGGGGGGCTGTGGGAACGTGGGAGGGAAGGGGGGAGGCAGGGCCGGGAGCGCCTGCAGGGTCGTGTGGTATTCTCATTACTAGCCGGGGTCCCAGGCCACTGTGGCTGCCTTCACACCTCCCGGCTGCCTGTTGACACTAAGGCCACCTCCCTCGGGGCAGAAGGTGTTGACTTGGGAACCAGGGTGTGCAGGGGCCTCCAAAACAGCCGGGCAGCAGGTCCCCTCAGGAGCCCAGAAGGCACTTGTTCGGGGGTGTGGACTGCTGCAGGGTCTGCCCCCCCGGGGGGCGGGGCGGGCAGAGAAGGAGGGGGCCCCTGCAGGCACGTGACACTGCGCACAGCCAGGACGCCTGATGACAGGGCCCTGCCAGGCTGTGTCACGCAAGGCCCAGAGGCTGGTAGACAGCAGGGCAAGGTCACAGAACAGCCGCTGGGACAGGGCTCAGAGAGCTGGGCCCACAGGTCACTCCCACCAGGTTCCCTGGGCCAGGAGCACAGCCCACTGGTGTCTGAGACAGAGGCCTGGACACCACCATGCTGGGGCTGGGGCTGGGGCCAGGGCTGGGGCTGGGGCCGGGGCCGGGGCTGGGGCTGGACTGGGAGGAGGTCGGTAGGCTGGGAGCTGGGAGCTGAGCTGTGTGCTGTGTGCCCAGGGAGGCCTAAGAGGAGCTCCCTGCAGGGGTGGTCAGGGTGAGTGGGGGGGGGGGGGGGCGGGAGAAGGGACCTGAGGCTGCACATCTCTTCTGGGTGGAGGTGGGGCCGGACTGGGAGGGGCAGAGCTCAGAACTGCTCCAGGGTGGGGTGAGACCAGGAGAGGTGAAGAGGAAGCAGCTGGGAGCAGGCAGGCCTCAGTCTCCTCACCTATGAAATGGGTGTCCTTGCTTGCTGTGAGGTGAGGCACCCGGGGGCTCCACAGGGACCCTCCGAGTCCCTGCAGCTCTTAAGAAAGGGGGAGGTGAGGTGCCCCTTCCCCATGCTGCAGGCCCAGCCTCCCAGGCCTCAACTCTAGAGCCACAGGGGGGCTTGGGCCCCACTTGCTGGAGCGCGCACAAGCCTCCTTCTCTGTTTTGTTTTTTTTTTTTTTTTTTTTAAGTTATCAAAGCAATGCATTCTCGCTGTAAGAATGTGGGGAAATACAAAACCCTCCATGCGTCCCACCCAGAGAGGCACTTGGGCCTGTGCAGCGCAGGCCAAGCCTTTCCAGGCATTTACAGGAACTGCAGACAGAGGGGGTGCACCTTTTTATTGTTTGGTTTTCTTTCTCTTTTTTCTTTTTTTTTTTTTAAATATTTGTTTGCAAGGCGGGGTGACCCAGAGTGAGAGGGACCAAACTTCCATCTATTGGCTCGCTCCTCAAATGCCCACAACAGCCAAGGTTAGGCCAGGAGCGCCGTCCAGTTCTCCCTTGTGAGTGACAGGAGCCCAAGTACTGGGACCAGTATCTGCTGCTGCCCGGGCGCAGTAGCGGGAAGGTAGACCAGAAGCATGGAGTTGGCTCTGTGATTTGGGATGTGGGAGTCCCAAGTGGTGGCTTAACCCAGCATGCCTGGATGGCCACACCTTTCCCATTGTTTTAAACTCCTGGCATATGTATTTTTCTTTTTTTTTTAGTTTTTTCATTTATTTGACAGACAGACAGAGACAGCTCCCTTCTGCTAGTTTCCCAAATGCTCACAACGGCCAGGGCTGGGCTGGGACCAAAGCCGGAGCCAGGAACTCCATCCAGGGCTCCCGCTTGTGTGGCCGGAACCCAAGGACTTGAGCCGTCACTGCTGCCTTCCAGGGCCTTAAGCTGGCAGGAGTCAGGAGCTGGAGTTGAGGATCAGACCGGGGATCTGACATGGGGTGACGGTGTCTCACCTGCTTGGCTAAATGCCCACTCTTTTTTTTTTGATAGTCTCAATGAGATAGAGTTCACATAGGGTGCATCATGTGTTTATTTTTTATTTTATTTTATTTTATTTTATTTTATTTTATTTTTTGACAGGCAGAGTGGATAGTGAGAGAGAGAGAGACAGAGAGAAAGGTCTTCCTTTTGCCGTTGGTTCACCCTCCAATGGCCGCCACAGTTGGCGCGCTGCGGCTGGCGCACTGCGCTGATCCAAAGGCAGGAGCCAGGAGCCAGGTGCTTCTCCTGGTCTCCCATGGGGTGCATGGGCCATCCTCCACTGCACTCCCTGGCCACAGCAGAGAGCTGGCCTGGAAGAGGGGCAACCGGGAAAGAATCCGGCATCCCGACCAGGACTAGAACCCGGTGTGCCAGCGCCGCCAGGCGGAGGATTAGCCTAGTGAGCCGAGGCACCAGCCGCATCATGTGTTTAAAGTATGTAATGTGAGGTTTTTGTACGTTGCACTTTGAATTTTGCAACAATTACGGTGAAATAAGTATGACATAAAATTTGCCATTTTTAAGTGTACAGCTTGGTGGTATTCATATGTTCAAGTGCTATGCACCTGACACCATTTCTTCTTCTTTTTTTTAAGATTTATTTATATATTTGAAAGGCAGTTACAGAAAGAGGGCCAGAACAGAAAGAGAGACAGAGACAGAGATAGAAACAGACCTTCCACCTGTTGGTTCACTCCCTCAAATGGCCGCGATGGCCAGGACTGGGCCAGGCTGAAGCCAGGAGCCAGGTTCTCCATCTGAGTCTTCCATGTGGGTGCAGGGGCCCAAGCACCTGGGTTGTCTTCTGCTACTTTCCCAGGCGCATTAGCAGGGATCTGGATGGGAAGTGGAGCAGCCAGGACTCGAACCCATTGCAGATGCCAGCTTTACCTGCTACGCCAAACGCCCACCCCACCCCCCAGCACGAGATTTCTCAGGCATGCCCGATACTCCATGGTGTGGTGGTAACAGCGGAAGTTAACTGTGAGCAATTTCTCAGCGTTTCCTACCTGTGTACATCCTTGGACCTGTATTTGAAAAACTATTTTAAAACTGCACGTGTAATACAGGAATACAGTCTCCAGGTGAAACATGTAAGCCTAATTCTTTCTTGACCAGCAGCCAGAACCCAGGCCTGCCCCTGGCCACACACCTGGGCCTGGTCTGTTAGCACACACCGTCACGTGCCAGGCCCGCTGCCCCTCAGAGTCACATACATCACAGCAGGTCCGTAAGATTGCGTCACCCAGGGTATGACATCATAGTCATTTTAGTTTGCCTAAGTACAGACTCGCTATTGTGTGCACAATGACAAAAACATCCAATAACACCATTAAAGGAAGTACCCCTAGGTCCGGCGCTGTGGTGCAGTGGGTTCAGCCACCGCCTGGGATGCCAGCATCCCACGTGAGCGCTGGTTCTAGTCCCGGCTGCTGCACTTCCCGATCTAACTCCTCTGCTGGTGTGGTCCAAGTGCTTGGGCCCTCGCACCCATGTGGGAGACCCAGAGGAAGCTCCTGGCTCTTAGGTTCAGCCTGGCCCAGCCCCAGCCATTGAGGCCATTTGGGGAGTGAACCAGTGGAAGGAAGACCTCTCTCTCTCTCTCTCTCTCTCTGAGACTCTGCCTTTCTAATAAAGGCATTTTTTTTTTTTACAGACTGTGCCCCTGTCACTAG
The DNA here is from genome assembly GCF_051225735.1 of Oryctolagus cuniculus. NCBI lineage: Eukaryota > Metazoa > Chordata > Mammalia > Lagomorpha > Leporidae > Oryctolagus > Oryctolagus cuniculus. Next base: position 99,580,714 of record NC_142878.1, on the reverse strand, counting down.
GAAAGGCATGCCCGTACTTGGCGAGAACACGAGGCCTTTGCCCACACACGTGCCCACGTACACACAGAGTCCACGGCGTGATTCCACGACAGGCTGGGTGGGGCTGTGTTTCAGATTCTTGGGGTTCCTGTGTTTGCTGTGTGGGTGGTGTCAGGCCGAATGGCCTTTCCTGCCACTTGCCTTTCGGTCTAAACCTGCCCCTTTAATCTCTGATGAGGATAAATTCCCATCAAGGGCAGGTGCAGGGCATGACGGGGCCACTCTGAAGCCTCAGGCCAGGCCCAGGGAGCCACACACCTAGGTGCTCCCGTGTACAACCTCCAAGACCCAGGCCAGGGCTGGATCTGGGTGACTTTTGGGCCCTTGGGCCTGGTTGTCGAAGAGCCTTCTCCTCGTGATGGAGCATCTGGCTAACTCCAGACCCCCCAACCCCACCCCCACCTCCCCCAGCCTGTCCAGGGCCGCCCCAGTCCCGCCAGCCCTCCGAGCTGCTCAGCTTTCACTGGGTCACAGGTGGGATACCTCAAACAGTGGGAAGCAGGACCTGAACGTGCCAGGGGTTTGGTGTCCAGCCCCTCACCACTGTGGCCTGAGACCTGTGCCTGGAGGGTGATCCGGGGAGCCGGGCTGGCTACACCAAGGTGGGCATTTGCATGTTGGGTGGGGCAGGGCCCTCCTGAGCCTTCTCCCCTCCCGTCATTCCTGTGGGCTCCAGCCTTGCTCTGGTCTGCATGTCCAGGCCCGTTTTTCTTGGTGGACAGAGGAGTAACGGGTCCGAAGAGGGCAGTGGTCTGGTCCATCCCACTGGCACTGAGCCGGGCTGCACCCACTTCTTAAGCCAGCCCCAGCAGCCGCCTGCCACCTCAAGGTGGGGGCCTAAGCTGGGTTCTGGCCTTGGCCCCTGGAATCAGTCTTCCCCAGAGACTGGCAAAGCACTGCCTTGATTCAGAGCCTGGGCGGCCCAGCCGCGCCCTCTGCTGGTTGTGTCTGGGAATGCAAAAGGACCCTGAGACATGCAGGGGTCGCAGCTCTGGCCTGGGTCCCCAGGGCATCCCAGCCGGCCCTAGGGAGTCCCTGGAGAAAGGGAGGTACTGTGAAATGTCTTCACATTTGCCTTGTGGTTGTTTATCACCTTAACCGCGTTGTCCCTCAGTTTCCCCACTTTTCCTTCTAAGGCTCAGCCCCACCACCACTTACTGGTTGAAGTGAAAGGGGCATACCTGGGAGCCCCAGGCAGGGAGGCACTGGCCCCACTTACTCTGCATTCTCTGCAGGCCCTCGGAACTGCTGGCACTTCCCGGGGGCCCTTCCTCCCTTCCCACCCCCTCCTCCTCGTCACCCTGCCTGTGACTTCCACTGCTGGGCACCCAGCTGGCCCGTGGCCAGATAATCAGATTATCAGGGACCCAGAATAATCTATTCCATATGGCCTGCCAGCTCAGTGGCTCCAAGGGCTAAAGGTGTGCATTTGGGAGGGGGAGGCGGCAGCATTTTGGGTGGAAGGAGCTCCCTTGGGAGGCTGGGGTGGGGAGGAGGAACAGGCAGGGGTGCTCGGAGCCCCTGTGGCTGGTTTCTGCTCTGGGACCCTGCCCGCGCTCAGCCCCAAGCTTCCTCAACCCAGGCAGGACTCGGGTGTGGGATCCAGGGGCCCAGGCAGGACTCGGATGTGGGATCCAGGGGTCCAGGCAGGACTCGGATGTGGGATCCAGGGGTCTGGGAGGACTCGGGTGTGGGATCCAGGAGTCCAGTCAGGACTCAGGTGTGGGATCCAGGGACCCAGGCAGGACTCGGGTGTGGGATCCAGGGGCCCAGGCAGGACTCAGGTGTCAGATCCGGGGGCCCGGGCAGACTCAGGTATGGGATCCGGGGGCCTGGGAGGACTCGGGTGTGGGATCCGGGGGCCTGGGAGGACTCGGGTGTGGGATCCAGGGGCCCAGGCAGGACTGACTCGGGTGTGGGATCCAGGGGTCCAGGCAGGACTCAGGTGTCGGATCCGGGGGCCCGGGCAGACTCAGGTATGGGATCCGGGGGCCTGGGAGGACTCGGGTGTGGGATCCAGGGGCCCAGGCAGGACTGACTCGGGTGTGGGATCCAGGGGCCCAGGCAGGACTGACTCGGGTGTGGGATCCAGGGGTCCAGGCAGGACTCAGGTATGGGGTCCAGGGGCCCGGGCGGGACTCAGGTGTGGGATCCAGGGGCCCGGTTACTGGCCAACATCTCTTCTCCGTGTTGCCTCGGGGCCCTGTTTCGTGATCCTGGGAGGTTTATTGTTCACAGCCAGATGCTGGGCTCCACATTCCAGGGATTGTGGTCTCAGGTCCAACTTCCGGCTCCTCGGGCTTCTGCGATGCAGGGTGAGGTTTGGTGGGGCTTAAGAGCTCCCAGGCTGCTCAGTCCCAGGGCTGAAAGTGGCCTGCTCCAAAGGAGACAGGAGACAGAGGGAGGACAGGACCCAGGCTTAGGCTGCCCAGAGCCCAGTGGTCCCCAGTTCTGCCCCTGCTTGCCCTGTGCGTGGGGCAGGCTTCATTCCCTCATTGACAGAGTACACCACAGTGGTGCTACTCACAGCGGGCAGTGACCCAGCCAGGCCTCTGGGACGCCCCGTGCAGAAGCAGCAGCTGGGGCCCTGCGACAGACAGACGGATGGACGGACGGACAGAGTTGCCGGAGCAGCTCGGGAGGCCATGACCGGACAGGGGACTCTAGTCACAGGGGCCAGACTCTTTGCAAATGCCATTCTCTCCCCGGGAGGTGGCAGGAGGGCACTGCTTCCTCCTCCTGGGGCCGCTGGCTCCAGTGAGGTGGGGGATTAGGGGCTGAAGGGGAACCTTTGCCTCGCACCTTTGATTAGCACTCCTCTGTGAGAGGGGCTGGGGGTGGGCGAGGAGCAGCGCCCAGGACACAGGCAGGGCCTGAGCCTGAGCTGGGGGTGGGGGTGGGGGGGACCCTGTCTTGCCTGCCCGCGTCCAGGCTTGAACTCTCACCTCTGCTCCGGTGGGGCTGCCCCAAGCCTCATTTCCCAGCCTTACACGCAGGCTGGCGAGGGGCGGCTCGGGCCAGGGCGGCAGGAGCCAGTGGCCCCGGCACTTGTCAAAACACAGGCTCCCATGTGCGAAGGCCTCACCCCAGCGGGAGGGCGTGTGGGCCCTGCCGCCTGCAGAACTCATTAACTCCGCAGAGGCCGATAAGATCAAAGGAGAGAGACAGGCTTGGGGACAGGGACAGGGAGGCTGGCCGGTGGGCGGGGGAGGGCCCCGGCTTGAGACTGGGGGTGCTCTGGACCCCGACTTGGCTCCATTAGGCCCACTGACTACAGCCCTCGCACTGGGTGGGCCCCAGGGTAACTTCCCAGGGGCAGCAGGCGAGGGAGGGGCTCTACCGCCAGCTCCAACGTGGCAGCCTTGAGGGCTGGGGCTTTGGGGGCAGCACCTCCGCCTTCACCCCCTCTCGCACCACCTTTGTGATCTTTGCTCCACACTTGGGACCCCAGAGGACTTCCCATCATGCACCACTCCAGGACCCCCTCCCTGCGTGGCTCGCAGGTGCTCAGGTGAAGCTACAGGGAAAGTTTCGGGTCTGAGAACTTCCTGGGTGCTCTGTGTTCAACAGATACACATAGGCGGCTCTTGTACAAACGCGTCTAGTTGGTTTTGTACTTAATCGGACACATTCTTTTAATAAAGATTCTATTTATTTGAAAGGTTGAGTTACAGAACAAGACAGACACAGAGAAAGACAGAGATCTTCCATGTGCTGGTTCATGGCCCTGACTGACCGCGACAGCCGGGGCTGGGCCAGGCTGAAGCCAGGAGCCTGGAACTCCATGAGGGTCTCCCACACGGGTGGCAGGGGCCCCCATCCGCTGCTTTCTTGGGAACAGCCGGGACTCAAATCGGCACTTCTATGGGATGCCAGCGTCGCAGGGGGTGACAAGCCAATGCGCCCACAGTGCCAGCCCCCCAAATTCATCTCAAAGAAGCCAGCACTGGTGGCATCCTCCTGGGCAGGCAGTTGGAAAAGGGTGAGGCAGGACAGCAAAAAGAGGTGTGATTCCTGCTGCACCTGGCGAGCCTTTTGACTGTGGAGCCATGTGCTTGAAGGCAGGACACCAGCACAGGGTTTGCGTCCCGCGAATCTTCTCCCCTGCAGGCTGCCACGTGAAACCACAGCCTGCGGGACCTGGGGGAGTTTCGACATTCAGAAGTCTGGACAACAGGGTGGCCCAGAGCCGCCTTTTTTTTGTTTTAATCTGAAAGGCAGAGTCAGAGAGAAGCAGAGGTGCAGAGAGAGAGGAGAGAGAGAGATCTTCCATTCTTCCATCCACTGGTTCACTCCCCCAAATGGCCACAACAGCCAGAGCTGGCCCAATCTGAAGACAGGAGCCAGGAGCTTCTTCTGAGTCTCCTATGTGGGTGCAGGGGCCCAAGCACTTGGGCCATCTTCCGCTGCTTTCCCAGGTGCATTAGCAGAGACCCGGATCGGAAGTGGAGCAGCTGGGATTTGAACCAGCGCCCATATATGGGATGCCAGTACTGCAAGCGGCGGCTTTACCCACTATACCACTGCGCCGGCCCCACCCAGAGCCCTCTGAGGGGCCACCCTCCCTGGCTCTTTCTCTGTACTCCCTCCCATGCCGGTGCACAACACACTCTTCCGAGTCCCAACCACTTGTTCCCTGAAGAGGCCCACTCACTGGGCTCCCATGCCTGGTTCTTGGCTTGGAAATGGAGCTCCAGGAGGGCATCGTTGGGGTCCAGTGGGGGTGGACCCCGCAGACAGCCGCAGGCTGCGGAGGGGCCTCCTGGGCCAGGCGCTCCCTCCGGTGGTCCACAGGCACAGGCCCAGGGGTGGGCTCATCCTCTCCTCAGTCCCCCAGGGCGGGGGGGGGGACACCCCTTCCTGTGGAGGTGAGCATGGGCGGAAGCACCCTGGGGCTACTGCGACAGAGGGAGAGAAGCAGCTGTAGACGATGTCAGAGGAAGCCAAGGGCAGGGGGCGGGGACGGAAGCTGGGGAGCAAAGATACGCGGGGACCAGACACCAAGGGCCCTGGCTTTCAGTGCCTCCAACCAGCCCTCCCATCCGTCTCACGGAGCTGGAAGCCACAGGGGTTGCAAGACACCAAACTCCTGGCACCGAAGAGACCCGAGATAACATTCAGGAGCAACACCAGACACCACGGCCTTCAGGGCAGCCACCCATCATGCACCTGCCAGGCTGCAAACGCCAACTCCTGAGGACCCAGGCACGCGGCGTAGAGTCGGCGCATTTTCTGCATAGACAACCGCGGTATCTGCAAACGGCTGTACTCTCTCCTCCCTTGCACAACCCTGGCCCTCCATTCAGTGGGAACAGGGGCTGTGGGAGCAGACAGCTCCACCGCATTCCGGGTAGCAGTGGAAAGCTGTCTCTGGCGACCGCCATTTACTTGCCCCCAAGTGGCAGGACGCCTTAGAAGCCAGTGGTGGCTGCCGTGCCAACAGGCCCCAATGCCCAATCCTGCCAGGCCAGGGGGTGTCCCTCTGCCCAGACGGCCTAGCGACCTGGCCAGCAGGGTGAATGCGCCTGGGATGGCTCCCTCATAGGACCCCCCCATGGCCTCCAGGGAGAGACCCACGCAGGATCAAGGGGGCTTCGATGGGTAACGGACCCCCTCGCTCCTCCACTTCAGGAAGAGGCGGTCCTCTCCCGGTTCTTAGTCCACTCCACAGCGCACAAGGGCGCGCGCCCACCTGGTCTCTCATTACACAAGTTGGAACCCACGAGAATTCAGAAGTTGTCAAAGGTTTCCCGGGGAGGGCGGGCCCCTAACCTAGGAACTGGACGTCACCTGGGCCTGCAGCGCTGGCCCAGCGTCTAGGGGAGCCAGGTCAGTGGGCACCCTAGAGGGCCAGCTTGGGGGAGCAGCCCCCACCCGCGTGGGGTTAGAGGCGGGCCCGCCCCGAGCCCGCTTTGATGTGCTGATGCTGCCTGGGAAGGGGCCACTTCACACCTAGGGCTCCGGATAAAGCGGCCGCAGCCCCAAGAGGGCCTTCGCCTTTGCAGCCATGGCCCAGCCCCTGTGCCCCGCGCTCTCCGAACCCTGGGTCCTCTCCAGCGACTGGAGCCCGGCCCGGCCGCCGCCGCCACCCTCCGACAGGGCCTGCGGGCGCTCCCCCGACTCGTGGGGCGGCAGCCCGGAGCCGAGACCCCCGCGCCCGACCGCGGCGAGGCCCCGCGGGGCCCGCGGCAGCCGCCTGGGCAGCGGCCAGCGCCAGAGCGCCAGCGAGCGCGAGAAGCTGCGCATGCGCACGCTCGCCCGCGCGCTGCACGAGCTGCGCCGCTTCCTGCCGCCGTCTGTGGCGCCCGCCGGCCAGAGCCTGACCAAGATCGAGACGCTGCGCCTGGCCATCCGCTACATCGGCCACCTGTCGGCCGTGCTAGGCCTCAGCGAGGACAGCCTGCGGCGCCCGCGCCGGCGGCGCAGCGACGCCGCGAGTCCCCGGGGCTGCCCGCTCTGCCCCGACGGCGGCGCCGCGCAGGTGCCGGGCGTGGGCTCCGCGGTCTGCACCGGAGCCGCCTGGGCGTCCCCGGACGCCCGCCCTAGAGGCCGAGCCTATGCCGAGGTGGTGTGTCCCGAAGGGCAGGCGATGGAGCCGAGCCGCTCGGCTCGGGTTAGTACCCTCTTCCCCGCGCCGTCGGGGAGCGGGGGGCGCCCTGGCCTCTCTCGCGCGCGCTGGGGAGCCACGCAGTGTGCGAGGGGACGTGGAGGCCACGCGGGGCACGGGGACTGCGGCCCCCTGGGGTGCGGCCCCTGCTGAGTGCTGCGCTGTCCCCTCTCCCCTTGCAGCTCTTCCCGGGCGACGTGCTGGCTTTGCTGGACGCCTGGACGCCCCCGTCGTCCCTGGAGGGGCCGCCGGCCTGAGGAGCCCACGGAGGACGGACACCTGGCCCCCTGGCTGTGAGCACCGAGGCGCCGTGGGCCTCGGCGCCTTTCCTGGACGTGGGTGCAGCGGCGACGCAGGCGTGGGCGTGCCCGGGGCTGACCTGTCCCGACCCGGGGCGCCCCTCCCCGCCGCTCCTTGGACGGAAGGACTCGGAATGGACGCTTCGCAGCAGGCCGGAGGCCCTGCCTAATGTGTATTTATTTGTGAATAAACTGTTTGTGGTGGCGTCACTTGGCAGTTTCTTCTTCCCCTCCGTGGACACGAAGCTGCCTCCCTCCCCTCTAAACAAGAACCCTGGGGAGGCCGGAGCGATTCTGGCCGTCTGCAGCCCCCAGAACGCACAGGTCCAGCCCCGTCCCTGGCCTGGCGCCCCCTGTTCCAGGTGGGTCAGCCTGGAAGGGCTGCGGTGGGCGTTAGAGGAGTCTTCCTTGCTCCTGGTGGGGGACTGGGTAACACCAGGGCACGCTGGAGGGAACAGGACGCCCTGCTGCGTGCTTCCTGGGCGCAGGGCGCCTTGCACAGGGCGGAGCTCGGCCCCTGGAATTCTGCTGGCTGCCTTCATCCTGGGGCCTGGGGTGGTGGGGGTGGTGCAGGGAGCACAGCACCAGCTCCAAGGGGTCCTGTCCGTGTTTCCGGAGCCCTTCTTCCCCTGGTGGTCAAGCTTCCTGGCCTTGGATCCTGGGGTTTTTCCTTCCTCCCTCTTTCTGGTTCCCTCCCATGGGAACCACAGTGAGCCAGTTCCCAGCCAGGTAGCTGTGACCTGGAGGCCCAGCCAGCCAGAGATGAGGGGCCTGATGGGGGCCTGCAGCCAAACCAGGCTTCGTGGGTTGGGTTCAGCTCAGGGGAACACTCACGCTACAGAGGCCAGCTGAGAGGCCGTCAGGCTCGGGGTGGGGTAGGGCAGGGCGCGAGAGGGGCCCCTTACCTTCTGGTCCTCCCCTGTCCCCCTCAAGTGTGTGTTGGTGTTCGTTCTGAGTATTTTATTGAGATAAAATTCACGTAGCACAAAATCCACCCTCTTAAAGGCGCCGTGTGCCGTGTGCATTGGCTGTGCCCACGGAGCCGGGGGACTGTCACCACTCATTTCACAGCGCCCCTGTCGGCGCTCGGAGAAGCCTTGTAGCTGTAAGCATCGCATCACTCCCGGGCCGGCAGCTGGCCCTCTGCTTTCCACCTGTGTCTGGCTCCAGCCCCCGCGGCCGGCGCTGCGGCCACCTCTCTCGGTCCTCTGCGCCGCTGAAGCTGCCCTGTTTGCATTTCCAGGGTCCCAAAGGGACAGGGCTGCAGGGTGGGGCTGGGGCCCTGCTCGGCGGTCCCAGGCTCAGCCTCAGCAGGGCACTCCCCGCGGCTGCAGAAAACGGGGCCCAAAGCTGAACCCTGTAAGGGTGGGGGGGCTCACGCATCTCCCCGCGCCCCCTCCCCACACCTCCCTTCATATCACGCTCCCCTCCCAGAACCCGAAGTGTCCCCTTGGAGCCACCCAGCTTAGAAAATCTATTTGCATGGCAAAGGGGGAGCAGTTTAGGATGGGGAATTAAAGTTATTAGCAAGTCTTTTCACAGATAAGTGGGGCTCATTGGCCCGCCCCCTCCCCCCCACCGAGGGTCTCTCGTCCGCTCCTAACCCGGGCCGCGCCCACTGTTTATTAGCACCCGGGTGTGAACTCTCATTAACACGTCCCTGCTAATAGCGGAGGAGCCGGGGGCCTGGAGATAGGCAGGGGCCACCTCCTGCTGCTCCACGGCCCCCTCCCCCTCTTCCTGTGTGTCCCTTCACGGTGACCGCGACAGCAACAGGCGTCCTGGCTGGGCTCACCCTGCGTCAGGTGGGGCCTCCCGCGTCAGTTCTCCGGCAACCGGCGGGGCGGGCCGGGGAAGGCGCCCGAGCGGACGCCACGCGGCAGCCGCCCACCTCCGCGGTTCTCGAAGGGGAGCTGGAGGTGGAGGGAGGTGCGGCCGGCGGGGGTGGGAGGCTGCCTGCCACCCGCACGGGGCGTGGCGGTGCCCCGTCTGGAGTGGCCGGGGCTCGGGTCTGCGGGAAGGCGGGCGCTCTGCCCTCTGCTCCCCACCGCCTCCTTGCTCAGAGAGCCGCTCTCGGGACTGGCCCTGCTCGGACGCGTGCGTAGGGCCCTGGTCTGCCAGCCATTTCCCATCCCGGCAAGGGGGTTGCTGCCTTTATGCCCATCATACAGGTAGGCAGACTACCTGAGCACCGACAGGCGGAGGGATTAGGCCAAAGCCAGTAGGGGGCTACAGGGTGGGGACACCTGGTCTTTGGAATAGTCCGGGCAGCAGGTGCGTGTGGGGTCTGTGTGTGTGTATGGGGGTTGTGGCACTATGCTGGCCGTGCCACGCTGAGCACACATGTGGCCCCATGCAGTGTCCTGTGGGACAGCTATGCCATAGCCACTGTAGATGCTAACACTAATAATGGGGCAGTTAAGTTGATCATTGCTTAGTCAATAATTTATTCAGGGGCCAGCGCTGTGGTTGCCACCTGCAGTGCCAGCATTCCATGTGAGCACTGGTGAGGTCCCAACTGCTCCTCTTCTGACCCAGCTCTCTGCTGTGGCCTGGGAAAGCAGTGGAAGATGGCCCAAGTGCTTGGGCCCCTGCACCCATGTGGGAGACCTGGAGAAAGCTCCTGGCTCCTGGCATCAGATTGGCCCAGCTCCAGCCCTTGTGGCCATTTGGGGAGTAAACTAGCGGATGGAAGATTCTCTCTCTCTCCCCTTTCTCCCTCTTTGATTCTGCCGTTCAAATATATAAATCTTAAAAAAAAAAAGAATTGATTCCAGGTACCAATTTTTTTTTAATATTTTATTTATTTGAGACAGAGTTACAGAGAGAGGTAGAGACAGAGAGAGAGGTCTTCCATCCGCTGCTCATTCCCCAGATGGCTGCAATGGCCCGAGCTGAACCAATCTGAAGCCAGGAGCCAGGAGCTTCCTCCGGGTGTCCCATGTGGGTGCAGGGGCCCAGAGACTTCGGCCATCTTCCACTGCTTTCCCAGGCCACAGCAGAGCTGGATTGGAAGAGGAGCAGCCAGGACTAGAACCCATGCCCATATGGGGATGCTGGCGCTTCAGGCCAGGGCGTTAACCCGCAGCGCCACAGCGCTGGCCCCCAAGGTACCAATCTGAACATGGGGCCAGAGGAGGAGGTGGCCAACAGCTGTCCACTTGAGCTGGGACCACCTTCAAGCCAGTGGGTGATGGCAGTCCTCTCCCGAGGCCTGAGCTGGGGTGGTCTGAGGACAGAGCCCCTGCTTGTCCCAGGGTTGGGCCGAGGCCGCGCTGTCTACACCCCCAAGGGCTGCACCCGGCCACCTGCTCACCCCGCCCCAGGCCCTACACTTCCCATGTTTCCCAGCTGCTCCATCTCCCAGGGCCTGCAGCCTTGGCATCCTGGCCACCCAGTGTGGGCCCCTCCCCTGTGCCTCCCGTGGGTCTTGGCCCACCCACTTGGGTCCCCAGCCAGAGGGGCTAGCAGTCATGGCCGCCAAGGACGGGAGCTGCACTGTGCTTGCTGCGGGTGCTCTGGGGCAGAGGCCTGCCTGTAAGGGGACTCAGCTGGGAGGTGGGGGAGGTCTCCGGGTGTTGTTTCCAACTGTACAGCTCGCCCCCCCCACCTGCTGTTGCAGGAGGCGCGTTGATATGGGGAAACCAGACAGGGCGCTGGTGGGAGCGCATGAGCTGGAATGTTTTGCCAGTGCTGCGTTGTCACTCCTGCCCCTTAACTGTCCATCTAGTGCAGCCTACTTTTCCCGAGATGCACCTGTGTCTCCTCTGGTCCAGGAAGGAGGGGACACCACGATGGCCACGTGGAAATTAAAGCTCCCCCTGTTAGGGCACCGCCCCTGCCATCGCTCAGGGCTTCGGGCCCTGCTTGCGTGTCCTGTGGTCTCTGCTCTCAGGCAGCCCTCTGGCCCACGCACAGTGGGCACCGTGCCATGTGGGGCGGCTGACACCCACGCGTGACTGTACATTCACACCCTCTCCCTTTTCAATAAATCCTGCTCATCTCTGAGGGCAGGAACAAAAACCTGGGATAAAGATTTCCATACCTCGGCCCCGACCAGTCTGAGCTGGGTTTCCGGCACTTAAGCTAAGTCACCCCAGCCTCGGTTTCCCCCTCTGTACCTGGGGACAGTGATAGCATCCGTGTGTCCCACGTGTGGCCATACAGGCTTCAGGGTAAAATACACGATGCCAGCAGGTGCTGTGCAGAGCCAAGGCCACAGTCCCAGGTCCTCCATCCTCCGCGGACAGCGGCCCCTGCTGCTTCAGTCAGGGGCGGGCATCTCGGGTGGGGCCCTGTTCACCCAGGCACATTCAGCCAGTCAGAACCAGCGGCATAGGAGGGTGTCCTGTCCCCTCCCTCGCCCCCCGCCCTTGGCCTCAGGCCGCATTCCTCACCCGGGAGCTCCTGGGGAGGCAGCAGAAGATGGCCCAAGTCCTGGGCCCCTGCCACCCACGTGGGAGACCCTGGTGGAGTTCCAGGCTCCTGGCCCAGCCCTGGCCACTGTGGCCATTTGGGGAGTGAACCAGCAGATGGAGGCTCTCTCTCTCTCTCTCTCTCTCTGGCCCTTTCTCTGAAACTCTGCCTTTCAAATAAATGAATTTTTTACAGAATTTTTTAAAAAAGCTTTTAAATTTATTTGACAGGTAGAGTTATAGACAGTGAGAGAGAGAGACAGAGAGAAAGGTCTTCCGTCCGTTGGTTCACTCCCCAAATGGCCGCTACAGCTGGTGCTGCTGCACCAATCCAAAGCCAGGAGCCAGGTGCCTCTTCCTGGTCTCCCATGTGGGTGCAGGGCCCAAGCACTTGGGCCATCCTCCACTGCCTTCCCGGGCCACAGCAGAGAGCTGAACCGGAAGAGGAGCAACCAGGACAGAATCCGGCATCCATATAGGATGCCAGTGCACACCGCAGGCGGAGGATTAACCAAGTGAGCCACAGAGCTGGCCCCACAGAATTTTTTTAAAAAAAGATTTATTTGAAAGGCAGAATTAGAGAGAGAGAGAATCTTCCATTCACTGGCTCACTCCCCAAATGGCCACAACAGGCAGGGCTCGGCCAGACTGAAGCCAGGAGCTAGGACCTTCACCCAGGTCTCCCATATGGGTGCAGGGGCCCAAGCACTTGGGCCATCTTCTACTGCTTTCCCAGACACAGTAGTTGGGAACTGAAACAGAATGGAGCAGCCGGGACGCGAACCGGCGCCCATATGGGATGCTGGCACTGCAGACAGCAGCTTTAACGTGCTATGCCACAACGTCAGCCTCATTTTTGTTTGTTTGTTTGTTTTTGTTTTGTTTTGTAACAGAAACCATCAGCTGGGGCTGGTGGAGTCTGGACTGGGGGCACGAAGGTACACACCACAGCAACGCCAACACTGGGAGACAATGACACTGTTTATTTAGGTGACACACCTGCACGGCAAGGTCCCCCAAATGCACCTTCGCCTCCTCTGGTTCCGCTGGGGGCTGTCACGAGTCCTCCCCGCTGGGGTGTCCTGGGGAGCGGCCTCCCTGGCGGGACCCTTTCACAGCACTCCCAGGTGGCGGGGGTCGCTCCCCAAGTTCTCCCTTTGCAGCAGCAGGGAGTACCTGCGCAGCCGGGTCCAGTGCTCCCGCTCCTGCACCTGCTGCTGCTTCTTCTCCAGCATCTGAAAGCTGAGGCCACAGGGCTGGGGGTGAGGCACCCCCCTCCTCCCGGCCCCCAGGCCTGCGGCTCCCACGTCCTCTTCTGCCCGTGATGAGGCCTCCGGCCAGCCGGAGCAGACGCTCAGACAGCTTTCACTGAACGGGCCACGGGGTCGGGTGGAAGTGAACTGAGGACCCCCAAGTCCATTTGCAAGCAAAAGGTGGGATTCGTGCACAAGGGAGCCTCGTTCAGCCTGAATAACGGAAGTCGTGACACCTATGGCAACCTGGTGGAACGCTGGGGACACATGCTAAGAGACATAAGCCAGGTACAAGGACGCACCACAGGGTTCTGCTTCCCTGAAGACATTCAGTTGAATCTTTAAAAAAAGAGTTTTTGGGAAAGATTTATTGTATGTATTTGAAAGGCAGAGTGACAGAGACAGGATGAGACACAGAAAGACATCTCCCATTCCCTGGTTTATCCCCCTAAAGGGCCATAGTAGCTACGTTTGGGCCAGGTCCAAGCCAGGAGGCAGGAACTCCTTCCAGGCCTCCTCCGGGAGTGGCAGGGACCACACTTGGACCATCAAGTGCTGCCTCTCAGGTGCATCAGCAGGAAGCCGGACTGGAAGCGGGGCGGCTGGGACTTGAACCTGCGCTCTGAGATGGGGAGCTGGCGTCACAGGTGGCGGCTTAACCTGCTGTGCCACAACACTGGTGCCAACAACACCTAGTACACCTTTTAAAATGTTCACACACGAGTTCGGACACGCACATAATCCTGAAAACTGGACATGGGAAGAGGCGCTGTGCGCTCTGGTTTTTCACATGAAATACATCCTGGTAACACCCGGGCGGCCCTCACACACCCGCCATGCTCTTTAGTCTTCCCGGCAAGGACTGGGAGGGTCGGGGCTGCAGTGCTGGGCTTGGCCCACGCGTAGGGGGAGGGCAGCAGGCCGGCAGCTAGGAGTGAGGTGCAGGTCAGAAAACCAGGCTTCTCATTCACGCCGCCCGCGTGCAAACCTTGCTCTTGGCGGGCCGGCATGGCGGCACAGCCTGCACCACTGGCATCCCATATGGGCACTGGTTCAAGTCCCGGCTGCTCCTTTTCAGACATGCACCTATGCTCTCCCTCCGTCACATTGCTTCAACCGGAGGCCGTGCAGGGGGCAGCTGGGCAGTTAGGTGGAACTAGAATATGGTCTAAAAGAAAGACCAGAACGGGTGACTTCTCAAACACCACGCTGGCCGGAGGAGGGCTTTCTCTAGAGGTGCGGTGAAAAACGCCACGCGAAAGTGCTGTGGACACAGGACCCACAGGACCAGAGCGTTTGCGCATTCGCACCACCAGAGGGCGCCAGAGCCTGGCCGGTGCGGAGGCGCAGCAGCAAAGCCCAGGGAAGACTAACAATCCCGCCAGCTGAATAAGCAGTGGTCGGGAAGAAAACCAAAATGCTGGTTCCAGTCCTTAGAATGGACTCTGGAGGCCGTTTAAATCGGGTTTCAGACGGATCTGCAGCTGGACTTAAAAATTTAAGAGGCAGTGGGGAGGAGGGGAGAGACAGAGTCACTCTTATCAGATCGCGCCTTCCTACAATGCTAGCAATGGCCCAGGATCTGGGCACTCCATCCAGCTCTCTCACACGGGTGGCAGGAACCCCGCATCATCACCACTGCCTCCCAGGGTCGACATGAGCAGGAAACTGGAGTGAGGAGGTGGGCGCCGAATCCAGACACTCCAGGATGGGAGATGCGCTTGGGCAGCGGAGCCGGCATGCAGACCTCTGGGGTGGCCCAAACTGCAGTGCCCTGGCTTTTGGGAGCCACCTGCTGCCCTATAGTTCCCTATAGTCTGAGGCCTGCCCCGTCCCTTTCTTACAGGACAGCTCTGCTCTGTTAGTGCTGAGCGGGGGCAGGCGGGGCTTGGTTTAGGTCTGCTGAGCTGGAGGGCCCCATGTGTAATTCTACCCTCCTAACCTCCTACTTGTCAATCAAAATGCCCCTTTTGCTGGATGCATTTGCTTCATCCAGGACCTGGGGGGGTGTGTGTGTGTGCCACGATATGGAGCTCTACGCGGAACTTGCGGAGCCGCCAGGTAATTCCCAGGTGGCTTCCCACCTGGAGAGGCCCCGCCCCCTCCCTCATGGAGGGGCCAGCATCAGGCCGGAGCTCTTGTTCTCTCTTGCTCTTCCACCACAGACCATGGCTGGAGCTGCTGCTGGCTGGGTGGGGGGTGGGGTGGAAGGGTTGGGGGGGCGGGAAGCCCTCTCTCCCCTCCCCCACCCCCTCCTTGCGGGCCCACTGCCCACCCTTCATGAGTGTGGGCAAGCCACGCTCGTGTGCGTCTGTGGGTTCACGCTCCCGTCATGTGAACAGATTTTCTGTATCACTTTCTGCACCGTATTCGTGCCTGCACTCGGAAGGTTCGCCTCCGTGCAAGGCAAGAGCCTGGACCCCAGCCCGCACCGGTGCCCACCACAACTCCCGACAAATAACTCACGGGACCCCCACCCGCTGGGGGGTCTTTAAATACCACCGCATTCAGTTCAATCTTACAGCGTGTTTTCGTGGCCCCTTGAATCTGTTTTCTTGGACTGCGATCCTAATTAGCCTCAAATAGAAGTTTTTTTTTTTTTTTTTTTTTTTCCCCTCTTGACTAGGCTGATTTCCTGCCCGGTTGACACAATCAAAATAACTTCAACCCAAAGCGAGAAAAGTGGCCACGTCCTGACGGGGAGGAAACGGGCGTCCACAGGGGAGAGGGGTCTCCAGTGCGCCCGACTTTCCAAGCTCACGCAACACCGAGCGAGTGGCTTCCAGCCCTTCCCTGAGTGCCTGGCCACGTCCTGTGTGCAAGACGCAGGGCGGGACGCGCTCACCGCCCCCTGTGCCCCTGCCGCAGCCTGGAGCCACCCCCAAGAACCCGCCTGCGGGACGTCAGGGAAGACTCCCCAGCACAGCGGCTGGAGCGGCGAGGGGCGAGGGGCGGGGCGGCCGGGCTGGAAGCAGGGCGGGGCCCGCCGCCCCGGCGAGGCCTGCACGGTGGCTCCCACAGCTCTGGAGCTAGGTGGGTGCTTCCTTGTTTGCTGACACGGGCCGCGGTGAGCACGAGCCGGTGGGCGGAGGGGACTGCCAGGGTGAGAGCAGTCAAGGGGCGGCGTGCGCCAGGCAGCTGGAGGCGAGGTTACCCCTGCCAGCCGGGGCAGAGGTGGCGGGAACACTGCCACGTGGGGAGCGCGGGGCAGCCACCTCAACCCTGGCTCTGTGCACTTCTGTGCCTAAGGATCTGCAGTAATTCACCCCCAGGCTTGATGCAAACACATGGGGTCACCCGCGAAGGCGAGGGGGTGGGGCCTGGACCTTGCTGGGCCTTGCACGCCACAGGGACTATGGGCCAAGAGTCTGCTGCTGTGTGTCCCACGGGGTCCTGAAAATTCTGTCCTGGTGTGATCACAGCGGGGGGCCGGGGCAGCTGGGTGGGGTGGGGCGGCCCACAGGCTGCTGACTGGCTGGCCACTGCAGTTCTGGAACTTTCCATCTGTTGCTACACAGACCCACTGCCTTACAGTTTCACCTAGTTTTAGGGCCAAGGACGCGATTTTAGACACAAGGAGTAAACGGGAAGAAAACACTGGGGAGCAAACTCCTTGGGACCCTCCCCACCTGCCCCCCAACCCCCGCCTCCGGTGGTGGGCTGTCAGTGAGGGTCTGGCTGCGGGCACGTCCCCCGTGAAACACCCGGGGACCTCTCTGGGAAGGCCCAGGCACCGACTGGAGCTCGGTGCTCCCCGGTCACCCGCGGCTGCCAGGGGCACAGGATTCGCGTCTTAGCGTCAGGGCCCTGTAGATGGTCCTTCAGGTTCAGGCTGAGGTAACCAGGAGCCCGGCCTACGCCCACCACGCACAGTCTCCTCCCCAAAGCTCGCCCCTGCCCATCTCAGCCCCCACCCTGCCCCACGTGGCTGCCGCCTCTCCTCCCAGCCGTGGGCTCTGGGGGGCCCTCGGCACCCCGCCCTTCCCAGGAGACAGCTGGGAGACAGCGAGGCACACGGAGGTGAGGGGCTGGCAGGGGCCTCGCGGCCCAGAGCGAGGAAGTCAGGACACAGGGACTCTTCCCACCGCCCACGGAGCCCCCCAGGAAAAAGTGAAGTCCCGCAGGGCCGTGTGATACCGGATCTACAAACAGTGGACAGAGGGCGGGCGTCTCGTGGAGTGGGTAAGGTGTCGCTCCAGACACTCAGGTCTGTATCGGAGCACCTGCGTTCCAGTCCCGGTTCCCTTCTGATTCGCTTCCTGCCACCACCCAGGGGAGGCAGGAGATGGCGGCTCAAGTCCTCCAGCCCCGTGCCCCACAGGGGAGACCTGAATGGAGTTCCGGGCCCCTGGCTTCAGCCCGACCCAGCCCTGGCTGTTGTGGACATTTGGGGGAGTGACCCAGGAAATGGAAGATATCTGACTTTCAAATGCAGTGGGAGCAAATACATTTTTTTAAAAAACACGTATGGAATGCGTTATTGTTTTTAAATGCATTCCCCTCACGGTAACCGCAGTGCTCAGTTTTCTGGTGGAAGCGCTAAGGCTGATAAACACTTCGTGGCTGTATTCTCCTGCTTTTTCAAATTTCTGCAAGTTCATACAGAACTTGGAGAGGGTGAACTCGCTTTCCTCAGTGGGTTCCGGTGTGGGGCTCTGGGTCTGAGGGAGCTCCGGGAGCAGGTTCAGCAGGTGGCTGGTGTCCGGTCACCGTGGGTGAGGGTGAGATGCTAGTGGGCGGGGAGGTGGGAGGGAGCCGCCCTGGGCTGCAGCCGCTGGCTCCGGCCCACGCCCAGGAGGGCAGCCTCTGGCTCTGCAGACAGGAAAGGGCAGGGGTGTGGCCAGAGTCCACAGCAACAGAAACAAGTTCAATAAACAAGGTCTGGGCCCTCTGTCAAGAGCACAGGCAAGCTGGGCCAGGCCCTCCCCAGGGGAACTGCTCCTGCGGCCACGATCTAACACCATGCTCCTGGCTTACATTTCACCATTTTTAAAAGGTTTATTAATTTTATGTATTTGAAAAGGAGAGAGAGAGAGAGATCTGTCTTCCATCCCCTCGTTCACTCCCTAAATGCCCACAACAGCTGGGTTTGGGCCAGCCCAAAGTCAGGAGCCAAGAACACTGGATCTCCCACGAGTGGCAGGGACCCAAGTACTCGAGCCGCCGCCGCCGCCTCTCTGGGTGCACACCAGCAGGACGCTGGACCAGGAGTGGAGGAGCAACTCAGCCCAGGCGCACTGAGATGGGTGTGGGAGCCCCCAGAGGCAGCTTCACCCCACACCACTGCACACTCCCCATGCACACTGTTGGTAGAAAAGTCGCACACAGGGAAAACACAAAGCAGAAAACCGCACACGCTTGCCTCTCCCAGATGTAGCCAGCGCCGCCATGGTTGTACACCCTGCCAGTCCCCAGTCACTCAAAATCAGGATTACATTACAAATATCCTACAACTTTTCCTTTTGAGAAATTTCAAAATCCATAAAGAAGTAACATTCTTTCTCTCCCTTTCCCCCTCCCCCCCTTTCCCTCCCCCTCTTCCCTTCCCTCTCCCCCTTCCTTCCCCTCTCCCTCTTCCCTCCCCTTCTCCCCTTCCCCTTCCCTTTCCCCTCCCTTCTCCCTTCTCCCCTCTCCCCTCCCCCTCCCCCTTCCTTCCCCTTCCCCCTATCCCTCCCCCTCTCCCTTTCCCCTCCCCTTTCCCCTCCCCTCTCCCCTCCCTTCTCCCCTCTCCCCTCCCCCTCCTCCTTCCCCCTCCCCCTCTCGCTCTCCAGATGTCCCTGATTTCATCGCTGTTAACCCTTTCACCATGTGTCTCGCCACAGAGGTTTTCCTGGACCACTTGACAGGCTGCCCGAGGTGGCTGGGGAGCCTTCCTTCTGCCATTTGGGTATTTATGACATCATTTGCGGGCCATACAAACTGTCAGTGTCAAAACAGCCTGCTACAGACGCACTGAATTTCAAGTCCCACCTGCTAGTGCCTTGGCAGGGCCAGACCCAGCGATCTCCCAGCCTCACCTGGCCCACGGGCCGGATGTCGGCCAGCCCTGCTCCGCAAGGCCAGCCAGGCCCCAGGGCTCAGGAGGAGCAAGGGCGGTTGTTCTTGGCACGTCTCTAGGACAACGTCTACCACTCTCTGCTTGGCCCTCTCTCCTGACACCACATTCCTGTCCTGATGAACGGGGATGCTTCTGTCTGGGAGACGCTGACAGCCACACAAGGGACCTACCAAAACTTGGAAAGGACAGGGAGGTGCCCCTGGCGCCTCCTGGTGGTGACATTTGGGATAGCAGCGAGAGGACACAGCACCAAGCCCGGCGCCGTGCACCTGCACCTGACATCTGTCATCTCATGCCACAGACACAGACACCACCAAAACGTCCTCACAGGTGCTCGGCACACAACAGATTTTTTTTGAATGACTGAGCATAACGGGGCTCTGAGAGGCAAATGAAGAGCTGGAGTTCAAACCCGAAGCTCCAAGCATTTGCCTTCATTCCTTCTGTGGCAAGAGTCAGAGGAAGGGGAGGTGGCTGCGACTCAGAGGTCCCAGGACACGAGGACATCTGCCAGGTCAGCCGGCTCTGGGTGACCCCACTGCAGCCCAAATGGTAGTCCCATCATGGCGGGAACCATCAACAAGATGCCCAAGTCCCAGCTGCCCGCATCTCAGTCCCGGCTTCACTCCCAACTCCAGCTTCCTGCTAACGCACAGCCTGGGAGGCGGCAGTGACGGCTCAAGGCGTGGGACGCCTGGATTGAGTTCTTGGCTCCCGGCTTTGGCTACCCTGGACATCTGGGGGCCTGCACCAGTGTGTGGGGTGCCCTCTCCTACCTGTCTGGCTCAGTGTCTCTGGTCTCAGCAGGAAGAAACCAGCAAGTGGAAGCCTCTTCTACCAGGGGGAGTCGACGGCTCCTCCTCTGCCGCCCGCAGGTGGACGCGGGCTGGCCCGGGGCTGGGGTGCGGCGGGGCCCTTACCTCTTCTGCAGTAGCAGCTCACATCTTCTCTCCAGCGGCAGTGCCTCGGGGAAGGCCATGGTGTCCAGCAGGTCCTCCTGGGGAATGGTGTAATTTTTTGAGAGGTTTTCCAGGAGTGGGTAGGCCTCGAAGTTGAAGTAGAAAACAGAATTGCGGGTGTCGCCAGCCTCCTCCTCGGATTTCGCTTCATCCGGACAGTCTCCTGCCATGACAGCAGCACATCGCTGTGTACGGTGCTGCCCTCCTGGGGACCGCGGCTGGGTGGGGATGCGGGGTAGGTGGGGGGTGCCTGGGTAGAGCCAGGAGGGGCTCGTGATCTGGGGGAGCAGGAGCCCAGAGAGATGCCCTTGTCGGCTTTTTATGAAGGCCCCCTGTGGGGCTTAGCTGCGGTGTCTTTTGGGGACACAGGGTGGGATGGATCCCAGGTGGGGCCACTGGGTGCCGGGATTGTGGAAGTCGGGGAAACAGCCGCAGGTGCTCAGGGGCCCCCCCTGTACCTTGGAGCAGGAAAAACGGAAGTTGTAGGGACACAAGAAACACAGGCTTCCAGGGGACCCCCACGCGGTGGGGCCTGGGGGGAGCAAAGGCACAGACGACCTCGGACTTGGCCACGTTCATGAGGGACATGGAGCCGTTCCTGGTAAAGATGAGCACCTAGGAGGCAAGAGGGCGGGGCGCGGGGACCTCGACTGGACTCTGTCCTTCCCAGGAAGGCAGAGGGCCCAGGGCGTCCAGTGAGGGCTGGACGTGGGACAGACACAGCGCGCGCGCGGCTCCTGGGCCCTGGTGCTGCTGAGGGCGCCGCAGCTACACGCGTGCTGGCTCCGCTGGGGCCCCTTCTGCATGCTTGCCCTCTGGCCCTGGCTTTTCTTTCTGGTTCTTTCCAGCACCCTGCTGAAGAGCTCCTGTCCACGAGGCCACCCTCCAGCTCCTCACTGGTCCTCCCAGCGCCCTCCTTCCTCCCATTCCACCCCGGAGGCACCTTGCGCAATCCAACAGCCACTCCCGGCTTGGGTCTCAGAGGGGCCTCTCTCCTGGCTGAGCCCCTTCTCTGGGCCCAGAACACGTGCTCTGAAAGTCTGCCTCGACCTCCACCCTCCGCCAGGGGCCACGGCACTGCCTCCGCACTGTCCTGCCCTGGCCCAGCGCTCTTGCCTCCTTCGTGTCCCTCCCGTCCCTTCTGAGCTCAGTTTTCATCACCCTGTAATTGATGGTGTTGCCCGCAGGGCGTCTGCAGGTGCCCGATGGTGAGCAGGAAATCTGTTTTCAGCCCCAGGCTCTCTGAGAGGGAGACCCGGGGGTGGGGGCTTGTAGGCCCCCTACCCCAGGAATCCCAGACTTTCTCTCCAGGCTGCCACAGGAGCCAGGCTATGGGGCCGGCTCCGTTCTCCAGCCCTTCTTGGCACTCGCCGCCCACCCCCACTCCACATTCTCCATGCTTCAAGCCACAGAGTGGCAGAATGCGCCTGTATCCTGCCCAGTGTTCAGGGCCCTGCCCAGCCAGCCTCCTCTCCACACCCCACTGCCTCTCATGCTGCAGCATCTTGACCCCGCTCGGTACTGGACTCACAACGCCTGCTCGGGCAAGCACACGCCCCGCCCTGCCGGCGTCCGCAGCGGGGGTGGGCGGCCCCTCTCTGTTCCATGCATCTCCTGCAGGAGCTCCCATGGGTGAGGGTAGCTGTTGTGAGCCCCGTGAAGGAGGCTGGGGCTTTCTCTTTTATGTCTGTTCACCAAAAGCTAGACTGGGCGCCTGGCATGTAGTAAGCCTTGAACAAACGTGTGTGGAAGCCAAGGCGGAGCCGTGCGTGGCAGAGGGCTGCGGAGCCCCGGGGACCTACCATACCAGGCAGGGCTCGGACCGGGGCCACCGCACAGATGGCTTCATCCAGGTGCTTCTCAGGCCTACAAGAAACAAAACACAAATGTTCTGGGCCTCTCCCAGGCATGTATCCTGCGGGAAACTCCTGATCCTGAACGCCAGGAAAACTCACAGCGAAGAAAATACAGAATTGGAACCACCAGCACCAGCGTGACTCATGAACAATGTTGCAGAGCAAGTTACAGAATAAACAGCTCTGACACACGAGGCAGAGAACAGAGACTGTTTTCATATATACATTTTCCAAATACACACAGCTGAATGTGTACAAGGGTTCAGGAAAATACACGAAGAAGTAAAATTAAGAGAGGTTAATTTTCTTGCAAAAATTTTTGAAATTCATGCATAGTTTTTTTTACATAATATGCATTTTCATGAGCTTTATAAAAAAGCTTTATTTATTTATTTGAAGGGCAGTGAGAGAGAGAGAGAGGGAAAGACGGAGGGAAGCTCTTCCATCTGATGGTTCACTCCCCAGTTGGCTGCAACAGCTGGAGCTGGGCTTGTCTGAAGCCAGGAGCCAGGGCTTGGCCAAGCTGAAGCCACGAGCCAGGAACTCCACCCAGTCCTTCCACATGGGTGGCAGGAACCCAAGTCCTTGGGCCATCATCTGTGGCCTCCTAGGCACATTAACGGGAGGTTGGATGGGAGACAAAGTAGCTGGTGCTCCAACCAGGCACTCCCACATGGGATACAGGTGCCCCAAGCTGCGGAGCACCGTAATACCTTAAGTGACAGCTCGACCCGCCGCGTCACTGCACTCACCCCTATGTGGCTGTGACGCTGGGGACCTTGGGACCACCACGTGTGGAGGCCTGGGCTGGCCTGCCGGAGGGAGGCGCCCCAGCCAACACTGCCAGGTGTGGGCGAGGCCGTCTTGGACTGCCGGCCCCTGCCCAGCTGCCTGCTGGGGCAGGTGTGAGACCAAGAGAAGATGGACCAAGTGCAGCCCGCATCGCTGACCTGCAGAACCAGGGACTAAGCCATGTTTTGGGGGTGGTTTTGCCGGTGTGGCAGTAATTAATGAGGTGGTTATCTGTGGGGTGGAGTGAGAACAGGTGACGAGGGATAGGCGTGCGGGAGGCTCAGTGGAACTGGAGATGATCTATTATGGGAAACAGAATGAAGAGATACCCATTTTTGGTGCAAAAATTTTTTTGGAATCCATGTAAGGGGGGGTCTTCAAAAAGTTCACGGAAAATATGTATTATGAAAAAGAGCTATGCGTGGGTGTCAAAACTGGCACCAAAACACGGATCTTTCAACTCCATTTCCACGAACTTTTTGAACTTCCCACGCACGCGTGAAATACGTAAACGTTTTGACAAAGGAAAGTGGCGGTCGCGGGGGAAGCGGATGAGAGGCCATTTCTTCAGGAAGGCGCCCCGGCGGCCTCCTCTGGGGTGTGAAAGAAGTCCCTGGGGCGGAGCACGAACACTGGGAAAATTGGTCCCTGTCTGTGACGTCATGATCTAGAGGCGTTCCCGGGGGCGGGGCCAGCTCAAGCCACCCACCTCTCGACAAGCACGCGGAGGGAGGGTCCCTGGGTCCCTCTGGCGGTCACCAGGTAGAGGGAGGAGTCTGTGCACAGCACCACGCATATCATTTGGGATTTCACTGGCGTCTCGGGGTACACGTTCTGACCGTCACGGACCAAGAAATATTTGAGGAAGTGCACGCTCTGGCAGACGCACCCCTCGGGAAGAGCGACGACCCCGAAAGAGAAGCCTGGAGGGAGTGAAGCAGAAGCAAGTCAGAAACGGGCAGGGGGAGGCGGCCACGGGCGGGCGCGCCTGTGTGCGACTCGTGGGACGTCCAAGCCTGGGAGAGCGAAAGCAGCACACCCGGGGCCCGAGCCACGAGCAGCCACTCCCAGGAAGCCTTCCGCGTGGAGCGGGGCTGGGGACGAGGTGACCCACAGACGAGGGCAAGCAAGCACCAGGCACCCAGGGTCTGACCTGCGACTGACCACGGGAGGCGGAGGCGTGTGGGTTCAGAAAAGGAAGGGGCACGCGTGTGCAGCCCAGCAGGGAGGTCTCAAGATCTCCCAAAGCGAGGAGAAGCACTGGCCGGGGGCTGGGGGAGCCGCGACCTCTCTTCTTGCCGTGAGCGGTCTTGAACCCTCACAGCGAGGCTGCTGGGCAGTGGCCATGTTTATCCTAGCCTCCCCTCTGAGATAACCACGAGTGTGCAGGCGGAGAGCAGCCAGGTCTGGAAGGTACCTTGCTGCCAAGCACCCAGTAAACGCTCAGGCAAGGGGGGCTGGCGGGATACGGTGGTCAGCAAACGCTGAGTGGATGAGACCAGGACCAGCTCCCCCATGGTGACTAAGCACACAGACGTCACAGAAGGCCCAGGGCCTCAGGGATTCCAGAGCTGAGGCAGACAGGGGCCCTACCTACAGCCAGGTCCCAGAGCGTGAGCACGCCGTCCTCGCAGGCCAGCACCAGGTAGGAGGAGGAGCAGCTGAGCTCAGAGACTGTGATGGGGGCAGCACAGGGCCACACGCCCTCGTGGTCTAGGAGGAGGATACACCAGGCTCTCCCTGAGACCCCTGCACCTGCCCATCACCTCCCCCCAACCCCCGCCAGCCCCGACCACCTGGGACCCAGACCCAACAGCCTGTCGGGGTGCAGCAGCAGCAGCTCCTGTCTGGACTCGCGCCCCCCTCCCCCCCCCAGTGTGCAGCGCTCTGCCCTCTCTGGATGACTCAAGAGGAAGTCACACTGTGGTTACAGTAGCATTAATGAGTACTTCCTAGGTGCTCAAGCTGTCAGGCACAAGGGCTGCGGTTCACCCCATGTTACCCGCGAGGCTCCTGAGGATGGGTGTGTGTGTGTGTGTGTGTGTGTGTGACTTGTTTGCAGCCGGTCAGTGCAGGAGCAGACGTGAGAAAGCAGTGGGCTGCTGGGCGCGGGGGGCGGGGGGAGACAGGCTCCAGTGTCCCTTCTGAAGTGTACACCAAACATAGGCATGCAGCTGCTTACGCAAATCCTTCCACGGATTTGTAAAACGACCACAGCTCCTGTTCCCTTGGCACAAAGAGCTTTCACAGACAGAAAGGCCCTGGGTTTTGCTCTCCACAGCGGCCAACAGCCATGGGGTGATTAGTCTGTTCTTTGTTTCAGGTCGGGGCACTGGGGGGCGGGGCGGGAAGAGGCCGCCCTGAGAGGCAGAGTTGGCGGCCCCTTGGGCAGGGACCAGCACTGGGCTTCAGAAGCCGAGCCTGTTTTCTTTACTTTTCCCCCCGCTGCTGGAGGAGCTCTGTGGGCCTGACTGTGGGCTGTGTCCCCCAGGGACCTGTTGTCTTTAAGAAACGTGACGCTTCAGGGACAGATCTTTGGGGTCGTGCCACAGCCACCAAGCCCCCACTTCTGCCTGCACACCGTGGTCCCCTTAAAAGGACCCTGGAGAAGGACACCCGTCTCAGCAGGCAAGTACCAACTTTATCCTTCAGAGTTCGGTTCAGCGAGTAGAGGAAGAAATTGTGACTTCCGGTCCAGCGTACGCCGAGGACACAGGCTACTCCTGGGGAAGGAGAGAAGGCACGGCGTCAAGTGGCGAGCGTGGGTGGCCTCTGGTTTGTGTGGAAGGTGCCCGCTCAAGCAGCAGCTGGTCTGTAGTCTTAGGGACCTGCTCTAAGGGATAGCAGTTTGTGCTGATGGGTGAGCTTCCCAAGGAAGGACTGGGCACCCCTAAGCAGGGCTGCTCCTTCCCGGGCAAGGGCCCTTGGGCTGCTTCCATATCTTCTAGAAAATTCATGCCCACCCGGCTGTTCACATCTGAAACGTTTTCTACAAGATGCGTCCAGAAGCAGCCTGGCAGCCAGCCGCCATGATCACGGAGTCCAGGCTCAGGCGCCACAGGTGCAAACAGAAACCAGGAAGCTGTGGCTCCACCCCCTCCCACCAGGCAAGCTCGTGCGTGGAAGGTCTCTGTGTGCAGGGACTCCCCCGAGCGACCCCTCAGCCAGCGCCACCTCTTGCTGCACCCTCACTTACCTGAGGCGAAGGAGCTCTTGGCTTCCATTGGCACAGCAAATACGCAGCTGGGAAGGAAGAAGTGGAAGGTGGCCATGCTGGGAAGGAAAGGCGAGGAGTGAGAGCCACGGCGGAGAGGTGGGCAGTTGGGAGGGGCCTCCCCGGGCACGGGGCCGCCAGGTAAGTTACACTCTGGGTGCCCATCCAGGTGGGATGAGCAGACCCTGGGCACTGGTACAGGGAGGGTCAGGGAACAAGGAGTACCCCCAGGCCAGGAGGGGACAGGGCAGAGAGGCCCCTCTGTCCTGGGGAAGACCCCGTAAAGCCAACCTGGGTGATCTGCATTAATGCTCTCACACCGGGGGCGATACAAATGCTGTGCTTTAAAAAAAAGACCAGTGATGAGTGAAGAAAAAGGGCCCTGATTCATAGGCTGTGAGTTCTCCCACAGTGAACAGCTAACAGCACTGAACAACTGGCTTGCAAACTCCTTCAGTGGCGCAGCTGCTGTTAGGGCTTGGCCTCGCGAAGTGGTGTCTTGGAGTGAGAAACTTCCAGCCCACTTGAGAGCAAGACAAGAGGTGTCACTTCCCAGGGACACCCACGGGAGCCCCGAGGGGAGCTCTTTCCTAAAATCAGCCCAATAAAGGACACTCCAAACACGTGGCCTCAGTTTTTCATGGACTGACGCACAGCAACGCTTTGTAATAATT
The DNA here is from genome assembly GCF_051225735.1 of Oryctolagus cuniculus. Lineage (NCBI taxonomy): Eukaryota > Metazoa > Chordata > Mammalia > Lagomorpha > Leporidae > Oryctolagus > Oryctolagus cuniculus. The sequence continues at coordinate 99,554,548 of NC_142878.1, read as the reverse complement.
AAACATCTGCAAGACACTTAGAAAGGCAGGAAGGGAATGGAGAATAATGGTAATAGTGGGGACTTTTTTTTAAAAAAAGATTTATTTATTTATTTATTTATTTGAAAGGCGGAGTTAGAGAGAGAGAGAGAATCTTCCATCTCCTGGTTCCCTCCCCAGATGGCCGCGATGGCCAGAGCTGAGCTGATCTGAAGCCAGGAGCCAGGAGCTTCTTCCAGGTCTCCCACTCAGGTGCGGGGGCTCAAGCACTTGGGCCACCCTCCACTGCTTTCCCAGGCCACAGCAGAGAGCTGAATCAGAAGTGGAGCAGCCAGGACTCAAATCAGCGCCAACATGAGATGCTGGCACTGCAGGTGGCGGCTTTACCTGCTATGCCACAGCGCTGGCTTCCATAGTAGTGACTTTTACTTCTGTCTTTAGGATCTTCTGTGTTTTTTAGATAATTTGGGGAAAATGTTGAAATACATATCACATAAAACTATAAAATAGATTATCTTTATCATTCCCATGGGTATCTATTCCTTCCTTAACATCCATGTTATCAGGGCGGGCATTTGGCCTGGTGGTGAAGATACTCACGCCCACACTGGGGTGCCTGGACTCAGTGTCTGCCTTGCTCCTGACTCCAGCTCCCTGCTGACGAGGACCCTGGGAGGCAGTGGGAATGGATGAAGTAACTGGGTTCCCACCATCCAGAGAGGAGACCTGGATTCATTTTCTGGCCGCCAGGCCCAGCCCAGGCCATTGTGGTCATCTGGGGAGTGAGCCAGGGGATGAGAACTCTCTCATGTGCTCGTTTGCTCTCTCTCTCCCAAATTAAAATAAATATAGAATAAAATAAAAATCCATGTTCTCAGCCTTTGTTCTAACTATAGTTAAACAATGTTCATGCACCATTTCAACAGATGTACTCAAGTTCTCTGAAATCCCCCACACCAGCAAGAACGTGTAGACTGTGTGTTAATTCAGGCTGACTCCGGCCTGTGCTGGGAGATGTGGGGCTCCCCGCGCTCCCCGGGGAGAGGGGCTCACCTGAGAGGCTCCTCCTCCCCCTCCCCATCCAGGAACTTCTTGTAGGAAGTGTTGAAGATTTCTGCCTGCTGCTCCCACTGACTGTCCTTGATGAAGTGATTCTGCCCAGAGCCCAGCCCGTGGCAGTCCTCGATCTTTGCGAAGGCTTCCAGAGGGCTCTTAAACGAGGTGCCTGGGTTGAGAACGATCCAGAATCAGTCATGGCAGCAGACCGCCTATCCTGACGTCCCCCTGCTGCACCTGTGCTTCCCGGCTGGAAGCCATCAGCCCAGCCACCTGCCCTCGGGGGTCTGTAAGCTCAGGTGTTCATGTTCTTCCTGGCCTTGCTCCCACCCCACCCGCACACTGGGCCCTGGCAGAGAGCAGCCGCCCTCCCTCCTCCTTCCACATCTCCAGCCTTCTGCCGATGGAGACTGTGTGTCACTGCTGCTGTCTGCCCAGCCAGGCAAGGTCCCCAGCATGCCAGTGACCACTGCTTCTCAGCGGCTGCTGAAGGCCCAGTCCCAGGCTCTTCCTCTGCTGGCATTCAGCCAATCACCTCCCTTTAAAAAAACCTCCTTTCTAGGGCCAGCACTGTGGCATAGCAGGTAAAGCCACCGCCTGCAGTGCTGGCATCCTTTATGGGCACTGGTTCAAGTCCCGGCTGCTCTACTTCCGATCCAGCTCTCTGCTATGGCTGGGAAAGCAGTGGAAGATAGCCCAAGTGCTTGGGTCCATGTACCCACATGGGAGACCCAGAGGAAGCTCCTGGCTCCTGACTTTGAATTGGCCCAACTCGAGCCATTGTGGCCATTTGGGAAGTGAACCAGCGGATAGAAGACTTTCTGTCTCTTGCTCTCTCAGTGTGTAAGTCTGCCTCTCAAATACATAATTAAACCTTGAAGAAAAAAAAAAGAGGCTCTCAGGTCCTGCTCCAGACCTACAAGGACAGGAACTCCACAGTGGGGCCTGCAGCCTGGTTTAATGAGCCTTCCGAGTGAGCCGGGAACAGCTCAAGTCTGGGAGTTGCAGTGACACACTGTATTTCCTGCATGTTTTGCCTGCATTCTCTCTTTCTCTTAATCATTTGTAGGAGTTATTTCTAAACATACTGTGGATATGGACCACTAGTGAGCTTCATGTTTTTTGCAATTATCTTCTCCCCCTATGTAGCTTGCTTTTCCATGCTCTTACTATGTCTTTGGGTGATTAGAAGTTCTTAATTTTAATGTAGTCAAGTGCATCCAAGGTCCCTTTTGCTGTAAGTTTTTTTTTATTTAATATTTACTTATTTTATTTGAAAGGCAGAGTTAGAGAGAGAGAAAGAGAGAGAAGAGATATCTTCCATTCGCTGGTTCACTCTCCAAATGGCTGCAATGGCCAGCGCTGGGCCAGGGCAAAGCCAGGAGCCAGGAGCTTCTTCTGGGTCTCCCACATGGATACAGGGGCCCAAACACTTGGGCCATCTTCTGCTGCTTTCCTAGGCCATTAGCAGGGAGCTGGATAGGAAATGGAGCAGCCTGGACTTGAACCTGTGCTCACATGGGATGCTGGCTCAGCAGACAACGGCTTAACCCTCTGGGCCACAGCACGGGTCCCTGTAAGTTCTGTGTTTTATTTTAAAAGTCTTCCCTTTTTAGAGGTTATAAAGGTAGTACTTACGTTACTTTCTAGTAATATTGTTTTGCCTTTCATACTTACTCCCACAGTTTATCTGGAATTTGGTGTAGTGTCAGCTGTGGGGCAGGGGTCAAGTTGCTGTTCCCCCTGCCCGGTGGTCCCACCTCTGTCACTCATGCTCCGGCCTCTACTTTTCCGTCTCTGTTTCTCTATTCATCTATGTTGCTATTACTTCCTCATGTTTAATCATGTTCTAGTTCCTGCGGCTTTGCAGTGAGTCCTGACAGCAAGTCCAGGCACAGTGAACAGGCTGTTCTCGGCCTCAGCGGTGGCCAAGTGAGTGTCCCGTGTGAGGTGACCACCCTTCTGCCTCTGTGAGTAACGCTACCAAGAGCATCCTTGCAGGTGCATCCTTGAGACCATGGTGAGGCTAACAGCACACACCCTGCGTCCCTGCCTGAAATGGCTGTCCCCTCAGCTCCTCTTTCTTTTCAATGATTTAGTTATTCGTTTACTTATCTCAGAGACACAGAGGGGAAGCTTGCATCCCTAGGGTTACTCCCCAGATGTCTAAATGAGCTGGGAGCTGGGAGCTGGGAGCTGGGAATGCAACCTCCAGGTCTCCCACGTGGGTAGCGGGAGGCCAGCTGTCGCTGCCTCCCAGGGTCCACATTAGCAGGAGGCCAGAATCCGGAGCTGCAGTTGGTCAGCAAACCCAGGTACTCAGATATGGGACTCAGGTGTCTTAACCACTGGACTAAGCACCCACCCTCTTGACTTAACTCCCGCTTCCTCTTTACAACCTTGCCCAAGTGTCCATTCCTCCTCTGCCCCCTCCATGGGCGGGAAGAGTCTCTCCTTGCTGTGTGCTTGCACGGCCCTGATGCTGAACTGCTCACGCCCTGCTCTGACGGCTCCCTCCCGCCCTTCTCGGCTAGAGCACAGGGGATGCGGCTCCACTGGTCTCTGCACGGGGGTGATGGGCACTCAGCAAACACTGCTGAATGTGTGGACGCAGGAGTATGGGAACAGCTGAACTCCAGCTGACAATCAGAAGCGACGTCTCCTTCCTGACTTTACAATGCTGCTAGCTAACGGCATGCCGCTACCACGTATATTGTGTGGCTTTATGAGTGTTTAACAATTTCCTCTTCAGAACTCATCTTCTAATTTAAATAGTGCTGCTGTGAACTTGGGGGGGGGGGTGGAATGGAGAAAGGCAAAGGAGGAGAAAAAAACCAGAGAAGTTGATAGCAAAAGGAGAGAGTATTAGCCGAGTCACCCTTACCTGCAATGGGCTTTGGTGGCTTGATTTTCATGATGTGAATTGGAAAGCTCAATTTAACGTCTCCTTTAAAAGATATACTCATATCCTAAAAATGAGGAAAATGCATAGCTAATAAGCAAAAAAAGGAGACGAAATAAAATCATTAAAACCACTCATTCTAAAGAAGGCAGAAAAAGAGGAAAGAGAAAAAAAAATATGAGACAAATAAAAACTAAACAGCAAGTTGGCATTTATTTTTTAAAAAAGATTTATTTATTGGGGCAAGTGCCATGGCACAGTGGGTTAAAGCCCTGGCCTGAAGCACTGGCATCCCATTTGGGCGTTGGTTCGAGTTCCAGCTGCTCCACTTCCTAGCTAGCTCTCTGCTATGGCCTGGGAGAGCAGTAGAAGTGGCCCAAGTCTTTGGGCCCGTGCACACATGTGAGAGACCCAGAAGAAGATCCTGGCTCCTGGCTTTGGATCGGCACAGCTCTGGCCGTTGTGGCCATCTGTGGAGTGAACCAGCAGATGGAAGACCTCTCTCTTTTTCTCTACCTCTCTTTCTGTAACTCTGTCTTTCAAATAAATAAAATAAATCTTAAGAAAAAAAACACATAAATGTGTATGCACCTAATTACGGGGTACCTGGCTATTTAAAAGAAATGTCAATGGAGCTAGAGGGAGACACAGACTCAATATAATAGTAATGGGGGACTTCAATACCCCACTTTCAATAATGGACAGATCAACCAGACAGAATATCAGCAAGGAAACAGCAGAGTTAATGGGCACTATAGACCAAATGGGCCTAACAGGTATCTACAGAGCTTTCCATCCTGCAGTCGCAGAATACACATTCTTCTCAGCAGTGCATGGAACTTTCTCTAGGATTGACCACATGCCAGGCCATAAAGCAAGTCTCAGCAAATTAAAAAAAAATCAAAATCACACCATGCACCTTCTCTGACCACGATGCAATGAGGCTGGAAATCAAACAACTCAGGAATCTCTAGAACATATGCAAACACATGGAGACTGAACAACATGCTCCTGGATGAACAGTGGGTCACTGAAGGAATAAAAAAAAAATTTCTGTAAACAAACCGGCGCCATGGCTCACTAGGCTAATCCTCTGCCTTGCGGCACCAGCACACCAGGTTCTAGTCCCGGTCGGGGCGCCGGATTCTGTCCGGTTGCCCCTCTTCCAGGCCAGCTCTCTGCTGTGGCCAGGGAGTGCAGTGGAGGACGGCCCAGGTGCTTGGGCCCTGCACCCCATGGGAGACCAGGAAAAGCACCTGGCTCCTGGCTCCTGCCATCGGATCAGCGCGGTGCGCCAGCCGCAGCACGCCGGCCGCGGCGGCCATTGGAGGGTGAACCAACAGCAAAGGAAGACCTTTCTCTCTGTCTCTCTCTCTCACTGTCCACTCTGCCTGTCAAAACAAACAAACAAACAAAAAAAAAAAAATGAAGAGCCAATACAACATCTCAAAACTTACAGGATACAGCAAAAACCAGTGTTAGGAGGAAAGTTTACAGCAATAGGTGCCTACATCAAGAAATTGGAAAGGCGCCAAATAAATGAGCTATCAATGCATCTCAAAGACCTAGAAAAACAACAGCAAACCAAACCCCAAATCAGTCAGAGAAAAGAAATAATTAACATTAGAGAAGAAATAAACAAAATTGAAACAAAAAAATACAAAAGATAAGCAAAATGATGAGCTTTTTTTGAAAAACAAAACAAAACAAAATGACATATCATTGGCACAATTAACCAAAAAAAGGAGGGAGAAGCCCAAATCAATAAAATTAGAGATGAAAGAGGAAAAGTAATAACAGACACCAAAGAAATAAAAAGGATCATCAGAAATTACTACAAAGAGTTGTATGCCAACAAACTGGGAAACCTAGAAGATATGGATAGATTCCTGGACACATACAACCTACCTAATTTGAGTCATGAAGACACAGAAAACCTAAACAAAGATGGAAATTGATTCAGTAAAAAAGACCCTTCCAACAAAGAAAAGCCCAGGACTAGATGGCTTCACTGCTGAATTCTACCAGACATTTAAAGAACTATCTCCAATTCTTCTGAAGCTATTTAAAACAATTGAGAGGGAGGGAATCCTCCCAAATTCTTTCTGTGAAGCCAGCACCACCTTAATTCCTAAACCTGGAAAACATACAACAGAGAAAGAGAACTACAGACCAATCTCCCTGATGAACATAGATGCAAAAATCTTCAACAAAATTCTTTTTTTTTTTGTTAAAGATTTATTTATTTTACTTGAAAGTCAGAGTTACACAGAGAGAGAAAAGAAGAGGAGAGAGAGAGAGAAAGAGAGAGAGAGAGGTCTTCTATCTGCTGGTTCACTCCCCAGATGGCCACAATGGCTGGACCTGTGCTGATCCAAAGCCAGGAAACAGCTTCTTCCAGGTCTCTCACATGGGTGCAGGGGTCCAAGGACTTGGGCCACTTCTACTGATTTTTCAGGCCATAGCAGAGAGCTGGATCGAAAGTGGAGCAGCCGGCTGGCGCCGCAGCTCCATAGGCTAATCCTCCGCCTGCGGCGCCGGCACCCTGGGTTCAAGCCCCGGTCGGGGCGCCAGATTCTGTCCCAGTTGCACCTCTTCCAGGTCAGCTCTCAGCTATGGCCCAGGAGTGCAGTGGAGGATGGCCCAAGTACTTGGGCCCTGCACCCCATGGGAGACCAGGAGAAGTACCTGGCTCCTGCCATCGGATCAGCGCGGTGCGCTGGCCACGGCGGCCATTAGAGGGTGCACCAACGACAAAGGAAGACCTTTCTCTCTGTCTCTCTCTCTCACTGTCCACTCTGCCTGTCAAAAATAAAATAAAAAAAGAAAAAGAAAGTAAAGCAGCCGGGACTCAAACCAGCGCCCATATAGGATGCCGGCACTGTAGGTGGCAGCTTTACCCTCTATGCCACAGTGTCGGCCCCAGTAAAATTCTAGCCAATTTAATCCAACAACACCTCAAAAAGATCATTCACCCAGATCAAGTGGAATTTATCCCTGGTATGCAGGGATGGTTCAACATTCACAAATCAATCAATGTGATACACCACATTAACAAACTGAAGAACAAAAACCTTATTATTATCTCAATAGATGCAGAGAAAACATTTGATAAAATACAATACTGTTTTCATGATGAAAACTCTAAACAAATTGGGTATAGAAGGAACATTCCTCAACACAATCAAGGCAATTTATGACAAACCCATGGCCAGTGTCCTGTTGAATGGGGAATAATTGGAAGCATTCCCACTGAGATCCAGAACCAGACAAGGATACCCACTCTCACTCTCACCATTGCTATTCAATACAGCCCTGGAAGTTTTAGCCAGAGCCATTAGTCAAGAAAAAGAAATCAAAGGGATACAGATTGGGAAAGAAGAAGTCAAACTATCCCTATCTGCAGATGACATAATCCTATATATAGGGGATCCAAAAGACTACACTAAGAGACTATTGGAATTCATAGAAGAGTTTGGTAAAGTAGCAGGATATAAAATCAACACACAAAAACCAACTGCCTCTGTATACACAATCTCATAGTTGAGAAAGAACTTCTAAGATCAATCCCATTCACAATAGCTACAAAAAAAATCAAATACCTTGGAATAAATTTAACCAAGGATGTCAAAGATCTCTATGATGAGAATTACAAAACATTAAAGAAAGTTAGAGAAGAAGATACCAACAAATGGAAAAATCTTCTATGTTCATGAACTGGAAGAATCAATATCATCAAAATGTCCATACTACCAAAAGCAATTTATAGATTCAGTGTGATATTAATCAAAATACCAAGGACATTCTTCTCAGATACAGAAAAAATGATGCTGAAATTCATATGGAAACACAGGAGACCACGAACAGCTAAAGCAATTTTATACAACAAAACAAAGCTGGAGGTAACACAATACCAGATTTCAAGACATACTACAGGGCAGTTATAATCAAAACTGCCTGGTACTGGTACAAAAACAGATGGATGGACTGATGGAACAGAATAGAAACGCCAGAAAGCAACCCAAGCATCTACAACCAACTTCTCTTTGACAAAGGACCTAAAATCAATCCCTGGAGCAAGGATGGTCTCTTCAACAAATGGTGCTGGGAAACTGGATCTCCACATTCAGAATAATGAAACAAGACCCCTACCTTACACCTCTCACAAAAACCCACTCAAAATGGATTAAAAACCTAAATTTACAACCCAATACCTTCACATTATTAGAAAACATTTGGGAAACCCTATAAGACATTGGGATAGGCAGAGTTCTTAGAAAAGATCCCAGAGCACAGGCAATCAAAGCCAAAACTGACAAATGAGATTACACCAAATTGATAAGATTCTTATTACAAAAGAAACACTCAGCAAAGTGAAAAAGCTACCAACAGAATGGGAGAAATTATTTGCAAACTATATAACTGATAAGGGATTAACAACCAGAATATATAAAGAGCTCAAGAAACCCAACAACAACAAAACAAACAACCTAGTTAAGAAATGGGCAAAGGACTTCAACAGGCATTTTGCAAAAGAGGAAATACAAATGGCCAACAAAATGCTCAGTATCACTAGCCATTAGGAAATGCAAATCAAAACCACAAAGAGGTTTCATTTCACTCCTATTTGAATGGCTTTCATACAGAACTCAACAAACAACAAACGCTGGTGAGGATATGGGGAAAAGGCACACTAATTCACTGTTGGTGGGAATGCAAACTGGTAAAGCCACAGTGGAAATGGAGATACATCAGAAATCTGAATTAGATCTACACTATGACCCAGCCATCCTGCTCCTGGGAATTTACCCAAGGGAACTGAAATCAGCAGATGAAAGAGTTATCTTAAAAAATAATAAAGCCTATTGCAGAAAAAAAAAAAGAGTTATCTGCACCCCCATATTTATTGCACTCAATTCACAATAGCTAAGACATGGAATCAATCCAAATGCCCGTCAACTGAAGACTGCATCAAGAAATTATGGGATACATACACCAGGGAATACTACACAGCAGTAAAAAAATAAAATCTGGTCATTTGCAGTAAAATGGATGAAACTGAAATAAACCAGTCCCAAAGGGACAAATACCATATGTTCTCCTTGACCTGTGATAACTAATAGAGCACCTAAAAGGCAATCTGTAGAAGTGAAATTGACACTCTGAGAGCAATGACCTTCAACGGCCCTCCTCTCAACCGTTAAGGGACAGGTTTTTTTTTTTTCCTACTATTTGTAGAACACTTTACTTAACATAGATTTAATCATATGTGTATGAAGTAATTGAAAATAGATCTTGGTAAAAAAAATTAGTGGGAATAGAAGAGGGAGGAAGAAGAGTAGTAGAAGGGAGTGTGGGTGGCAGGGTGGGCTCAGTGGGAAGAATCACCTTGTTCCTAAAATAGATGAAGTTTATGTTCCTTAAATAAAAGGTTTCTGGGGAAAAATCATTTTAAAAAGCATTTGGGAAGTATTTTGAATTGAATGAAAACTTATCAAAACATAAAGGACGCAGCTAGAGCAGTACTTATATATTTATAGCACTAAACACACATATCAGAAAGGAAATATTTCAGATCAATGAGCTTCTACTTAAAGAAACTAGAAGGCAAGGGAAAAACAACTCAAGGCATGCAACTCAAGGGAAATAATACAAATGATACTGGACAGCAGGAAGATAGCAGAAAAACGAGAGAGAAAAATACATGAAATCAAAAGCCTGCACTTTTGAGAAAATTAATAAAATCAACAAACTTCTGGTCAGGGAAATTCAGAAAATAAAAGAAGACACAAATCACCAGAGTCAGAAATGAGAAAAATGACATCACCACAAATTTGAGAAAATAGAATAATAATAAGGGACTATTACGAACCACTCTAAACCAATGAATATGGCAACTTAGATAAAACAAATTCCTTAACAGAAAAAAACTTCTTTTTTTGTGGGGAGCAGGGCCTGTCTCCCACAACATGGCGAAAAAAGTACTGAGACTACCGAGACTAGACTAGACGACTGAGACTATTAAGACTAACTCTATGCACCTGATCTCCCATCATATGGCGCTGAGAGAGTAAACAAATCTTACACAGCTGCTTCGTTAATTACCTGATTCTTGACCCAACCCCTTAAAAGGGGGAGAGAGACAACATGCGGGGCCCCCCTGAGAGAGTCGTTTGGAGAGCTCAGAGCTCGCCAGTGCTGCTCCTCCGCGAAAGCAGGGGAACCAGGGGAACGTCGTGGGTGCTCCGCGGAGGCGGGGGAGTGGCAGGAAAGAGAACAGCGTCTCGGGTGTCGTTCCTCCGTTCTATCCGCTGGTTCACTCCCCAGATGGCTGTAACAACTGGAGCTGCACTGATCTGAAGCCAGGAGCCAGAAGCTTCTTCCAAGTCTCCCACATGAGTGCAGGGGCCCAACTAATTGGGCCATCTTCTACTGCATCCCCAGGCCACAGCAGAGAGATGGATTGGATGTGGAGCAGCCGGGACTCGAACCGGTGCCCATACAGGATGCTGGCATCACAGCCAGAGGCTAAACCCCCTGCACCACAGCGTTGGCACCATAAACTTGTATTTTAATTTCATTTTCCAAAAACCTTTTAGAAGTTCCCTCAGAGACTAAGCTGTACAAACTCTGGGGTATCTACAATACGAAGTACAACATGCGGGCAGCAGACTAGGAAGACAAGGCAGGGTTATCTGACACAGGAAATCTGTGCCCACAGATTGATGAGTAAAAAAAAAATCCAAAACAGACACAGGAGGATGCTATGTATGCATAGAAAAAAATTCCCATAAATAAAACTGCATTTTCAAAATAAGCAAATAGGAGCCCGCACTGTGGTACAATGGGTTAAGCTGCTGCCTGCAGTGCCAGCATCCCATATGGGTGCCAGTTCAAGTACAGGCTGCTCCACTTCTGATCCAGCTCCCTGCTAATGCACCTGGGAAAGCAGTAGAAGATGGCCCACATGCTTGGGCCCCTGCACAAACACGGGAGACTTGAGAAGCTCCTGCCTCCTGGACTAGCCCTGGGTATTGCAGTCATTTGGGGAGTGAACCAGCAGATGGAAAGCATCTCTCTCTCTCTCTCTCTCTAATTCTGCCTTTCAAATAAATATATCTTTTAAAAAAAATTTAAAAATAAGCAGGGGCTAGCACTGTGGCACAGTAGGCTAAGCCTCTACCTGCTGCACTGGCATCCTATATGGGTGCCAGTTCACATCCCAGCTGCTCCACTTCTCATCCAGCTCCCCTTCTGATGGCCTGGGAAAACAGTGGAAGACGACCCAAGTGCCTGGGCCCCTGAACCTGAAGGGGAGACCTGGATGAACTCCTGGCTCATAGCTTTGGATCAGCTCAGCTCCAGCCATTGTGGCCATTTGGGGAGTGAACTAGTGGATGGAAAACCTCTCTCTCTGGCTGTAACTGTGCCTCTCAAATAAAGTTGCTTAAAAAAAAAATAAGCAAATAAAAGCAAAATAAAAATACAAATACATCCTTGAGGTCCAGAAAACACACACAGCCAGTTAATGACGGCCATGACCGCTGGAGACCTGACCCTTCCAAGAGGGAAGTGCTCGTATACTGTTTATGAAACATAATCTAATTCAAAAAGGGGGAAGAAGGGGCTCTGGTGGAGGCTGCCCTTTCAGAAGTTCACCTGTCCTTCCAGAGCTAAGCAAAGCACCGTGCGCTCCGTGTCGCAGAGCGGGGGCCAGGAAGCAGCCATGCCCTCGGAGGCATCCCAAAACACAGGCCGGGCCTCCGAAGGGGCCACAGGAGACCCACCCTGGATGAGGGACACGGGGCGGGGGGGCGTCGTCAGTGGATGAGATACACGGGGAAGTCAGAGGACCTGACATGCGCGCTCCGGCGGCACATTTACTAGTACTGTTGATGAATTCAAGTACAGAGGAAAATCTCTAGAAGGCAACTGAAGTCTCGCTGGACTCTTTTTTTAAAGTTTCTTACCGTTTCTAAGTTATCTGGAGTGATGGGACCAAGTGTGTTCTGCGGAGAAACACGAGACATTAATTCGCGGTGGGCTCAGCGCATGCTCCCTCCTCCCCCTTCAATGCTCCGAGACGTTCATTCTATCCCAGTTCCTCGCGTGAGCGGCGAGTTCATGAGGTAGACACGGGGGATCCATACTAGATTTTAGCATAAATGCCGATTTCCCCGATCTTCAAAGGTAGTTGGGTTGGGCAGTGGGAGAAGCACCAGCAGCCAGGCAGCCCAGCCTCGTGAAGACGCTCGGCACACCTGCCTTGCCTTCAAGGTCAGCTCTGCCGAGGGGCGGGGGGGGGGGGGGGGGAGCCCGAGAGGAGAGGCCGCCAGCGGGGTTGGTGGCTAGGCGGTAAGAAAGCCAAAGAAGGCAGCAGGGAGATGTCTAGGATAGAGCAATGTAAACAAAAGGGAGGAGAGGACAGAGTGCCCGTGATGACGATTTTCTTTTTAAAGAGGTGGCAGCATCGCTTCTCAGCTGCTTGATTTCTGGTACAAGCAGGAAATGATAGGATACTGAATTACAGGAAGCTTGGGCTGTCTTGGGCGTCACCTTGACCGCTCATAGGTGGTGGTGGGGTTTTCACTTAGGATCAGGACAAAACACGCCCCCCTCCCTGCAGAGAAATGCTTGCGAGTGGTCTTGGTGGAGAGGCCACTCCCAGAGGAGACGCTGGGCTGCCCACTACGGAGGACACATCCACATTTTAACATTCGGCTTTAACCAACACACGTCAGTTTGGAAGGCCTGGGCCAGTGCTCCTGCCGTCTTAGGCGGTCTCATTTGCCTGGAGATCCAGGGGAAGTGTAGGCTAGAAGTGGGTCAAGGGTAGGGGGTAAGAGTCGGCTGAAAACACAGCTGTTCCCTACCAGTTGCAGCTGTCTGACTTTTTTCTTTGGGTTTTGTGCGAGTTGGTAGTGCTCCACTTCCTTGAGCCAAGAGTCCTTGGGCAATTTATACACATCCAGCCAAACGTCTCCACCTCCTGCATTGGGAAACCGAGGAGCCGTTGGGCAGCAGCAAGCAGGCAACACGCTTCCCCTGAGAAGTGGCCTGTCTTCTCAGAAGCGCTGGCACGGAGACAGGCCACCCCTGCCGCCGGCACCAGTGGGACAGCAGCTTCGGCAGACGGAGGAGAGGTGGCTCAGCAAGTCCTCACGCCCCCAGGGAAGTCCCTGTGCAAGGGACGTGGGCTTTGCTCTCACACACAACACAGTCCCAACCACACTGCCTGCTCTGCCCTGCCCCAAGTCTTCTTCGATGCAAATGGCAAACTGCACTGACATTTTGCCTCATGGTCACAGCCTGTCTGGGAAGGAAGGTGGCTCAGGTAGTCAGCAGAGAGGTAGGGGACAGGGAAGGGTGAGAGTCGGAAGGGATACCTCCAAATAATTCTCGTGGCCGATATTTGAGGAGGTGACAACCTGTGGGATGCCGCGGGACCTTATCTTGTCATGGAGACAGGCTTGGCATCTGACTGAACACCTGTCGGCTTGGGAAAGGTGTTCTCCCACGGTACGGCTCTCAGCCAAATGTCTCCTTAACAGAGTCATCATCTGCCACTTTAATTCGACTGCTGCCTCCAGAACTGTGAGAGAATAAACGTCTCTCGTTTTCAGTCCTGTGCTTTGTGATGGCAACCTTGGAAAACAAATACAGCAAGTACAAAAGTGTTCTTTCATGCACAAAGCATTATCAAGTTTCCAATCTCTCTTTCTCAGGCATCTAACTCTTGAGAGGCCACAGGCAAGGGTATACACAGAGGCCCATGTACCATATGTCTAAACAGATAAATGTCAAAATAAACATTAGTATAAGGTATGTCCTGTTACCACAGTAACTACAGCAGGCAAGATCCGGTGTTGAAACTTTAAAGGAGAAGCAGATACTTGTATGGTCCCTAAGTATCTCCCCATCATCATCAGGGCGGACGGGACGTCCGTTCACTCTGCCCCTCCATGTGACGCCGTGATCACCCCTCCCTGAGTGAGGTGTGGACTTGGTGACTTGTTCTCACAGGGAGTGGTGCAGGAGCCTGGCAGACGCCACCTGAACAACCAGATCAGGCTTCTCTTGGCACGCATCCCTACAGTGGTGGAAGCGAGGAGCACTCCCCCCAGATCCTTAACCCCAGCTGGGTCAGGAGGAAACTGTCAAACAAGTGGAAACTGAGGGGCAACCCACAAGAAGTCTGACGGGTACCCTTCAGAGGTGTCAAGGCCATGACACAGGAAAGACACAGAAACTGGGGTAGCCAGGAGCAGACTGAGGAGATGTGGGGTATCCTGGGGCAAACAAATTTGATGACTGGGAGACCTGGAGACAATCTGTAGTTACCAGCATGGTGCCAATGTTACCTGCTTTGACAAACGAACCACAGTCACGCTGGATGTTGTTATCAGGGAAGCTGGCGGAAGGGCACGGGGGTGGGTTGGGGGGGGGCTCTCTGTACCGTTTTGCAACTCTTCTGTAACCTGATATTACCCCTACAGGAAAGCTTCGGTAGGGGACTGCAGCTGTCCGGGAGAGACTGCGGGTCTGAATCGCCTCTGGCTGATCTTGCCTTGCAGAAGGAAGGCTGCGAAGTCCCCTCCTTGCGAGAGCTCCATCTTTATACAGGTGGACTGCTTGCTGGCGTCATCCTGGAAAGCAAACAGGGGCTGACATGGTGAGCTCCGCCTGGGGGCGGAGAAGAAGGCCTGCGTACGAGAGGGCCTTCTGTGGGTCGACCCTGGAGCAGAACACTTTTACAGCTTGGATGTGAAAGATGCTTCACATGTTTGTACGTGCCCGGACAAGACGCTATGTAAAGTAGAACCCACTTTTCTGTGTGCAGGTTTCTGGACTTACTTCCTGGTTTCTTCAACAGGGCGATGATTTGTGGCATGCTATAGATCTCTGGGTCAGATACACACGTCTGGAAGCCTGAGCTGCCCCGCATTCAAATGATCTGAAAAAAGTGCTACAGGACACAGAAACTCTGGTGGTTGCTGGACAGAGGTTTTATCAAGACTAAGTAAAGACTGAATGGAAGCCCAGTATGAAATCAGCATGCGAAAATACTAGGGCAAAATTTTGCCCGCAAAACTTTTGGGCAACATTAGAGAGGCTAGGGCCTGCTGCTGTGGCACAGAGGGTTAAGCTGCAGCCTGCCACGCCAGCATCCCATCTGAGCAGCAGTTCAAGTCCTGGCTGCTCCACTTCTAATCCAGCTCCCTGCTAATGGGCTTGGGAAAGCACTTGGGCCCCTGCACCCACCTGGGAGACCAGAGGAAGCTCCTGGCTTCAGCCTGGCTGTTGTAGCCATTTGGGGAGTGAACTAGAGGGCAGAAGATCTTTCTCTCTTTCTCTCTCTCTCTCTCTCTCTGGAGCTCTGACTTCAAATAAATGAATAATTAAATAAATAAAATCTTTATGAGTGGCAGAGACACACACAGAACTCCCATCTGTCGGTTCACTCTTCAAATGCCTGTAATGGTTGGGATGAGCCAGGATGAAGCTGAGAGCGGGAAGTGCAATCCAGGCCTCCCATGTGGGTGGCAGTAACCCAACTACTCCAGCCATCGCTCAGTGTCAACTAGAGCGCACATTGGCAGGAGCTAGAACCAAGAACCGAGTTGGGACTAGGACCCCAGCACTCCGATGTGGGACTTGGGTGTCCCCACTGGCATCTTTTTTTTTTATTTTTATTTTTTTTTCATTTTTTGACAGGCAGAGTAGACAGTGAGAGAGAGAGACAGAGAGAAAGGTCTTCCTTTGCCGTTGGTTCACCCTCCAATGGCCGCCGCGGCCGGCACGCTGCAGCCGGTGCACCGCGCTGATCCGATGGCAGGAGCCAGGTGCTTCTCCTGGTCTCCCATGTGGGTGCAGGGCCCAAGCACTTGGGCCATCCTCCACTGCCCTCGCAGGCCACAGCAGAGAGCTGGCCTGGAAGAGGAGCAACTGGGATAGAACCGGTACCCTGACAGGGACTAGAACCCGGTGTGCTGGCGCCGCAGGCGGAGGATTAGCCTAGTGAGCCGTAGCGCCGGCCAAGGACCAATATTCTTGACCACAACAGGGTGAACCTTCAGTTACTCCAGATCTTTGCTACTATTTATTATGGTCAGTGCTTTTAATTTAATTTAATTTACAAATATTTGCAGTGGCATCTCATGTGACTTTAAACTGCATTTCCCTAATGACCAATGATGTTGAACATCTTAGTTGCCTACTATGTATCTTCTTTGGTGACCTGCCTTTCCCTTCCTCCCTCCCTCCCTCCCTCACTCCCATCCTTCCTTCCACCTTCACTCCCTCCCTCCCTTCCTACCTCCCATCTTTCCTTCCCCCTTCCCTTCCTCCCTCCCTCCCTCACTCCCATCCTCCCTCCCTTCCTTCCTATTCCCGCCCTCCCTCCCTCCCTCCCTTCCTTCTTTCCTTCCTCCTTCCCTTTCTCCCTCCCTCCCTTACTCCCATCCTCCCTCCCTTCCTTCCTATTCCTGCCCTCCCTCCCTTCCTTCCTTCCTTCTTTACTTCCTCCTTCCCTCCCTCGCTCCCTCCTTCCCTTCCTCCCACCCTCTCTCCCATTCTCCCTTCCTGCTTCCCTCCCTTCCTGCCTCCCTCCCTTCCTCCCTCCCTCCCTCCCTCCGTCATCCCCTCCCTCCATCCCTCCTTCCCTCCCTGCCACCTTCCCTCATTCCTTCCTCCCTCTCTCCCTCCCTCCCTTTCTCACTCCATCTCTCCCTCCCTACCTCCCTTCCTCCTCCCTCCCTACCTCCCTCCCTTTCCTCCCTCCCTCCCTCCTTCCTCCTTCTCTCCCTCCCTCTCTCCTTCCCTTCCTCATTCCCTCCCTCCCTCCCTTTCCTCCCTCCCTTTCTCCCTCCCTCCCTTCCTCCCTCTCTATCTCCCTCTCTCCCTCCCTCCCTCCATCTCTCCCTCCCTTCCTTCCTCCCTCCCTTCCTCTCTCATTCCCTCCCTCCCTCCCTTCCTCTCTCCCTCCCTTCCCTCCATCCATCCCTTTCCTCCCTCCCTCCCTCCAACCTCTTCCTCCCACCCTCCCTCCTTCCTTCCTCTCTCCCTCCCTCACTTCCTTTCTCCCTCCCTCTCTCCCTCCCACCATACCTCCCTTCCTCCCTCACTCCCTCCTTCCCTATCTCCCTCCCTCTCTCCCTCCCTAAATACCTCCCTTCCTCCCTCGCTCCCTCCTTCCCTCCCTCCCTCCTGCCTTCCCACTCTCCCTCCCTTCCTATATCCCTCCCTTCCTTCCTCCCTCCCACCCTGCCTCGCTCTCTCCCACCCTTCCTCCCTTCCTCCTTCCCTTCCTCTCTCCCTCCCCCTCTCCCTCTCTCCCTCCCTCTTCCCTCCCCTCCCTACCTCTCTCCCTCTCTTCCTTCTTCCCTCCCTCCCTCTCTCCCTCCTTCCCTCCCTGCCACCATCCCTCATTCCTCCCTCCCTCCCTCCTTCCCTCCCTGCCACCTTCCTTCATTCCTCCCTCCCTCCCTCCCTCCTTCCTCCCTCTCTCCCTTTTTTCCCTCCCTCTCTCCCTCCCTCCCTCCTTCCTCCCTCTCTCCTTCCCTTCCTTCCTCCATCCCTCCCTTCCTTCCTCTCTCCCTCCCTTCCTTCATTCCTCCCTCCCTCCCACTCTCCCTCCCTTCCTTCCTCCCTCCCTCCCTTCCTTCTCCCTCCCTCACTCCTTCCTTCCTCCCTCTCTCCCTCCCTCCCTCACTCACTGCTTCCTCCCTCCCTCTCTCCCTCCCTCCCTCTCTCCCTCCCTCCCTCTCTCCCTCCCTCCCTCCCTCCTTTCCTTCCCCCTCCCTCGCTTCCTCCCTCCCTCCCTCTCCCTCCCTCCCTCCCTCCCACCTTCCTTCCTCCCTCTCTCCCTCAGTCCGATTCTCCCTCCCTCACTCCTTCCATACCTCCTTTCCTCCCTCTCTCCCTTTCTCCCTCCTTCCCTCCCTCCCTCCTTCCTTCTTCCCTTTCTCCCTCCCTCCCTTTCCTCCCTTCCTTTTCCTTCCCTCCCTCCCTCCTTCATCCCTCCTTCCTCCCTCCCTCCCTCCCTCTCTCCCTTCCTCCCTCCCTCCCTTCCTTCCTCCATCCCTCCCTTCCTTCCTCCCTCCTTCCCTCCTTCCCTCCCTACCTCCCTCTCTTCCTCCCTTCCTTCCTCCCTCCCTCCCTCTGCCTCCTCCCTTCCTTCCTCCCTACCTCCTTCCCTCCCTCCCTTTCTGCCTCTCTCTCTCCCTCCCTTACTTCCTCCCTCCCTTTTCCCTCCATCCTTCCTCCCTCCCTTTCTCCCTCCTTCCTCCCTCTCTCCCTCCCTCCCTTTCTCCCTCCCTTTCTCCCTCTCTCTCTCCCTCCCTCCCTCTCTCCCTCCTTCCCTCCTTTTTCCTCTCTCCCTCCCTTTTTTCTCCCTCTCTCCCTCCCTCCGTTTTTCCTCCCTCCCTCCCTCTCCCTCCCTCCTTCCTCCCTTCCTCCTTCCCTCCTCTCTCCCTCATTTCTCCCTCCCTCTCTCCCTCTCCCTTCCTCCCTCTCTCCCTCCCTCCCTTCCTCCCTCTCTCCCTCCTTCCTTCCCTACTTTCCTTCCTCCTTCTCTCCCTCCCTCTCTCCTTCCCTCCCTCCCTCTCTCCCTCCCTTCCTTCCTCCCTCCCTCCTTCCTTCTCCCTCTCTCCCTTTTCCCTCCCTCTCTCCCTCCCTCCCTTTCTCCCTCCCTCCCTCCTTTTCTCCCTCCCTCTTCCTTCCTCCCTCCCTCCCTCCATCCCCCCATTCCTTCATTCCTTCCTCTCTCCCTCCCTCCCTCCCTTACTTCCACCCTCCTTCCTTCCCTCCTTCCTCCCTCTCTCCCTCCTTCCCTTTCTCCCTCCTTCCCTCCTTCCTTCCTTCCTCCCTCTCTCCCTCCCTCCCTCCTTTTTCCTCTCACCCTCCCTTTTTCCTCCCTCTCTTCCTCCCTCCCTCCCTCTCTCCCTCCCTCTCTTCCTACCTAAATTCCTCCCTTTCTCCCTCCCTCCCTTTTTCCTCCCTCCCTCCTCCCTCCCTTCCTCCCTCCCTCTCTTCCTCCCTCCCTCTCTCCCTCCTTCCCTTCCTCCCTCTCTCCCTTCCTCCCTCCCTCCCTCCTTCCCTTCCTTCCTCCTTCCCTTCCTCCCTCCCTCCTTCCTTCCCTCCCTCCCTTTCTCTCTCCCTCTCTACCTCTCCCTCCCTCCCTCCCTTCCTTCCTCCCTCCCTCCCTCCCTCTCTCCCTTTTTCCCTCCCTTTCTCCCTCCTACCCTTCCTCCTTCCCTCCCTCCTTCCTTCCTCCCACTCTCCCTCCCTCCTTTCTCCCTCCCTCCCTCCCTCCTTCCCTTCCTCCCTCCCTCCCTCCCTTTCTACCTCCCTCTCTCCCTCCCTTGTGGGGAGCAACTGGGAGCAACTTGGACTAGACTAAGTTACTGGAATTAAGACTTATTCTATGCATCTGCTCTCCCACAATATGGCGCTGGGAGAGGAGGAAACAGCTTCTACACAGCTGCCTCCAGTTCAACCAATAAACTGTAGGACCTGCTCCTGATTGGAGGAGAGCAGCGTACTCGGCGTGTGGGTAGCCGAGTTGGGATTGGTGGAAGAGGACTATAAAGGAGGAGAGAGACAACATGCACTGGGAACATCTATCCGAATAACACCTGAGCAGCCCCCGAGAGAGCCGGCCGGCGGTGTGCCGCTCCCCCGCGGAAGTGGGGAAAGTGGCAGGGGGAACCGCCCTTCCACGGAGGTGGAAGGGATGGTAGCCAACCCGGGAAGAACCAGCAGCAAACCCGGGGAGGGCCGAGCAGACGAAAGAACAACGCAGGGTCCTGTGTCGTTCCTCCACGAAGACGGGGAGCGACATAATGGTGCCGTGACTCGGATAGGAAACTTAGGAGGGAAGAAACGGGAAGAAGTGGGAAAATACCGGAGACAGAGACTAGCAAAGAGCCTAGGGAAAAGCTGGACGGAAAAGGTGCCGGAAGAAGCTATTGAAAGCCTAGGCATAGACTCGGATATGGACTGTGGGAAAGAAGTTAGGATTGAAAGCTAGGATTTAAAGTGAAAGCAAGAAGAAACTTAGACTCAGATACGGACTGCAGGTTGAAAGTGAAAGTGAAACCTAGAAGAAACTTAGACTCGGATACGGACTGTGGGGAGAAGCCAGGAGAAATGAGAGGGGAATATTGTTGGAAGAAAACTTAGGGAAACATACCGGGTAGAGAAAAATGTTAGGGAAATTGAAGCCGCGGGGGCAGGCTGAGGCAGAGACGTAAGCTAGCTTGGGATTCGTCGAGTCAGCCCAGGGAACAAGGGGCGAAAATCTGGAACCAGAGGCGGAGACGTGGGGCAGGTTGGAATCCGTCAGATTAGCCCGGGGAGCAAAAGACGGGAAGCCAAACCGTAAGGTGGAAACGTAAGCTATAGGTTGCATTTTGTCAGGTTAGCCCGGGGAACTTAGACTGAATACCGGTGGCGGAAACGTGAGCTAGGCTGTGTGATTTGCGGAAGCCGCCGCGTGCAAAGAGAGCGCGTGGGGCACAAACGAGGAGAGCGCACGGGGCGCTAGTAGATAGGAATGCAGTGCTGGCGCGAAGGCCGTGGTGCGGGCGCGAAGGGGCGCTGAGACCGCGGAGTGTGCGCAAAGCCGGGAAGCCGCGCAGATGAAAGAAGCACGGGCCGGGAAGCCGCCTCGGGGCGAGGCGCCGAGAAGCAGCCTCGGGGCGGGCGCCGGGAAGCCGCGGGGATAAGAAACAGAAGTTTAGAAGTAAAATGAGAGAAATAGGAATGCTGGTAGATAGAAGTAAAATAGGAGAAATAGGAATGCCCAGAGGTAGAGAAATAGAGAAAAATAAGGCCTCCCCACAATACACGTGGCAATGAGAGAGCTTGGATTCGGTCTGCCTGATTAGTAAGACGATAAGCACCTGCTGGCGGCTAGTAGCTTACCTGCTGCAGGTCACCGAAGACAGGCACCTTATCAACACCAATAAGTCTCCCCACAATACGACAATGAGAAGGCTTGGATTCGGTTTGCCTGATTGCTAGGGCTTGTAAGCACCTGCAGGCAGTTCTAGCAGAGTAGAGCATGCGCTGCAGGGCACTGAACTCAGGCACGCATCAGTGCCTAAAAACCTCCTCACAACATGGCGAAGAGAGGACCCGGATTCGGTTTGCCTGATTGATAGGGCTTGTAAGCACCTGTGGGCAACTCCACCAAGCAGAGCAGAGTGTGTGCCGCGGGGCACCGAAGACAGGCACGTATCAACGCCAAAAATAAAAAGAAAGGGGGATCTGTGGGGAGCAACTGGGAGCAACTCGGACTAGACTAAGTTACTGGAATTAAGACTTATTCTATGCATCTGCTCTCCCACAATATGGCGCTGGGAGAGGAGGAAACAGCTTCTACACAGCTGCCTCCAGTTCAACCAATAAACTGTAGGACCTGCTCCTGATTGGAGGAGAGCAGCGTACTCGGCGTGTGGGTAGCCGAGTTGGGATTGGTGGAAGAGGACTATAAAGGAGGAGAGAGACAACATACACTGGGAACATCTATCCGAATAACACCTGAGCAGCCCCCGAGAGAGCCGGCCGGCGGTGTGCCGCTCCCCCGCGGAAGTGGGGAAAGTGGCAGGGGGAACCGCCCTTCCACGGAGGTGGAAGGGATGGTAGCCAACCCGGGAAGAACCAGCAGCAAACCCGGGGAGGGCCGAGCAGACGAAAGAACAACGCAGGGTCCTGTGTCGTTCCTCCACGAAGACGGGGAGCGACACTCCCTCCCTTTCTACCTCCCCCTCTCCCTCCCTCCCTTCCTCCCTCCCTCCATCT
The DNA here is from genome assembly GCF_051225735.1 of Oryctolagus cuniculus. Classification (NCBI taxonomy): domain Eukaryota; kingdom Metazoa; phylum Chordata; class Mammalia; order Lagomorpha; family Leporidae; genus Oryctolagus; species Oryctolagus cuniculus. The sequence continues at coordinate 99,532,806 of NC_142878.1, read as the reverse complement.
CTCCCTCCCTTCCGTCCTCCCTCCCTCCCTTTCTCCCTCCCTTCCTTCCTTCCTCCCTCTCTCCCTCCCTCCTTCCCTTCCTCCCTCCCTTCCTTTTTCCTCCCTCCCTTTCTACCTCCCTCCCTTTCTTCCTTCCTCTCTCCCTCCCTCCTTCCCTTCCTCCCTCCCTCCCTTTTCCTCCCTCTCTCCCTCCCTCCCTTTCTACCTCCCTCTCTCCCTCCTTTCCTTCCTCCCTCCCTCCTTCCCTCCCTCCTTCCTCCCTCTCTCTCCCTCCCTCAATTCTCCCTCCCTCTCTCCCTCTTTCCCTTCCTCCCTCCCTCCCTCTTTCCCTCTTTTCCTTCCTTCCTCCCTCCCTTCCTCCTTCCCTCTCTTCCTCCCTCCTTCCTTCCCTCCCTCCCTCCCTCCCTCCTTCCCTTCCTCTTTCCCTCTTTTCCTTCCTTCCTCCTTCCCTCCCTCCTTCCTTCCTCCCACTCTCCCTCCCTCCTTTCTCCCTCCCTCCCTTCCTCCTTCCTTTCCTCCCTCCCTGCCTCCCTCCCTCCCTTCCTCCCTCTCTCCCTTACTTCCTTCCTCCCTCCCCCCTCCTTCCCCCTCCCTCCCTTCCTTTCTCCCTCCCTCCCTCTCTCCTTCCCTCCCTCCCTTCCTCCCTCCCTTCCTTTCTTTCTCCTTCACTTCCTTCCTTCCTTCCTCTCTCTCTTTTTTTAAAGGTTTATTCTATTTATTTGAAAGACAGAATTACAGAGAGAGGTAGAGCTAGAGAGAGACAGAGGTCTTCCATTCCACTGATTCACTCCCCAAATGACCACACAATGGCCAGAGCTGAGCTGATCCGAAGCCAAGAGCCAGGAGCTTCTTCTGGGTCTCCCAGTGGTTGCAGGGGCCCAAGGACTTGGACCATCTTCTACTGCTTTCCCAGGCCATAGCAGAGAGCTGGATCGGAAGTGGAGCAGCCGGAACTTGAACTGGCGCCCTTATGGTATGCTGGTGCCACAGGCTGGGGCTTTAACCCACTGTACCATTGCACCGGCCCTGGTGATCTGTCTTTTCAAATCCTTTGTCCATTAAAAAAATTACATTTTTTCCTTATTTTTGATCCTCAAGAATCCTTTATATATTCTGAATACAAGTCATCTATCAGATGGGTGATTTGCAATTTCTCCTAGTCTTGTCATTCTTTTACCAGTGCCTTTTCCAGAACAAAAGTTCTTAATTTTCATGATGTCCAATCTTTCCTTTTATAAATTACGCTTTTGGTATTGTATCTAAAAATTGTTTTGCCTAAATCAAGGTCACAAAAACTTTTTCCTGTTTTGTTCTAAAAATTCTCTACCTTCAGATCTTACATATAGGTATAGGATCCATTCTGAGTTAAGCTTTGTATGTGCATGAGGAATGAGGTTTTATTTTTTGCTTTTTTTTTAAGATTTACTTGAAATTCAGAGTTGAGAGAGAGAGAGAGAGAAAGACTTCCATTCACCAGGTCACTCCCCAGATGGCCACAACAGCCGGAGCTGGGCTGATCTGAAGCCAGGAGCTTCCTCCGGATCTCCCACAGACTTGGGCCACCCTCTGCTGCCTCCCCAGGTGCCTCAGCAGGGCACTGGATCAGAAGCAGAACAGCCGGGACTCGAACTAGCACCCATATGGGATGCCGGGGTTGCAGACAGCGGCTTTACCTATTAAGCCACTTCAGATCAGCCCAGCTCCAGCTGTTGTGGCCATTTAGGGAGTGAGCCAGTGGGTGGAAGAACTTTCTGTCTCTCTCTCTTTCTGTCTGTAAGTTTACCTCTCAAATAAATAAATTTTTTTAAAAGAAAAAACCTACTCTAAATAATATACTCTCTTTTTGAGATTAACTAATTAAGAAACACTTTTTGGGGGCTGGTGGGTTGTATGGCAGTTAAGATGGTACTTGGGGTGCTTGCATCCCCTATCAGAATACCTGTGTTCAAACCTGTGTTCAAACCCTAGCTCCTCTACTTCTGATCCAGCTTCCTGCTAATGCGCAGCCCGGGAGGCAGCAGGTGAAGGCTCAAATACTTGGGTCCCCACCACCCATGTGGAAGACCTGGACTGAGTTCCTAGCTCCTAGCTTTGGGCTGGCTCTGCCCCAGCTGTCATATGCATTTGGAGAGTGAACCAGTGGATGGAAAATCTTTGTCTATCTTTGTCCTTCTCTGCCTCTTCATAACAAACACGGAGAACCTACAGCCTAGTCTGCTATGCAGTGCGTTAGAGATAAGGGATGCAGAGGTAAATAAGACCTGGGCTTACACCCAGAAGCAGAGCGCTCATGTAGCAGGCACACAGGGTGCAGAATCTGTGACAGAAACTCTGTTCTACCTGGTGGCAGCACGTAGGAAGCACAGATCAGCTCCTCTTGGGTCTACCAGGAAAAATCCAAAACACTCATCGGATTCATTGCTCTGATGCTCCAGGGAAAAATCTGGACTGGAGTCCCTTGGTAACTTTCTTCTCTCGACAACAGGATAAACAAATCCAAGGCCTCTGCATGTCCCCTCTGGTGGTGAGGGATACCTGAGTTGGCTATTTTGGAAGAGGCTCTCAGAGGAGGAAGTCTCAATTTTTTTTTTTTTTCCAATTTAGGACTGCTGTCATTGCCTCCATACTAAAAGTCAACTTCATTTGCTACAGCTTTTGGCTCAACCAAATGTGAAAGAACGGAAACTCACCGCTTCATTAATGGCTTTGATTAGGAAAAGACCATCCTTGTACAAATAAAACAGTCTAATGATACCTGAAACAGAAAAACAAGTGGGAATGTAAGACAGACAAGTGAGCCAAAGAGGAATTGGAATTTTATTTATTTATTTCTTATTTACTTACTAGAGAAACAGAGAGTCAGAGCATGAGCTCCCACCCACTGGTTCACTCCCACAAGGGACCTCAGTGGGGGCCAAGGCTGGAAGGCAGGAACTCAACCCATGGGTCTCACATGGGTGGCAGGTCCCCAGTTACTTGAGCTGTCACCACTGCCTCCCAGGGTCTGCATTAATGGGAAGCCAGAGTCAGGAGCTTGGCCAAGAACTGAACCCAGGTGCTGTGATGTGGGTGTCTGAACCTAGCCCACAGGGCTGCCCCAGACTTTAGATAGAGTTTTCAGAACTGATCACCGGCAAGCGCCATGGCTCAATAGGCTAATCCTCCACCTGCGGCGCCGGGACACCGGGTTCTAGTCCCGGTCGGGGCACCGGGTTCTGTCCCAGTTGCTCCTCTTCCAGGCCAGCTCTCTGCTGTGGCCCGGGAGGGCAGTGGAGGATGGGCCAAGTGCTCGGGCCCTGCACCCTATGGGAGACCAGGAGAGGCACCTGGCTCCTCGCTTCGGATCAGCGCAGTGCGCCGACCACAGCGGCCATTGTGGGGTGAACCAACGGAAAAGGAAGACCTTTCTCTCTGTCTCTCACTGTCCACTCTACCTGTCAAAAAATTAAAAAAACAAAACAAAACAAAACAAAAAAAAACCTGATCATCGTAAGTGCACCCATTCTCAGGACTCCCTTGGGCCCTCCACTGCCTGTGTTGCTTTGCTCTCCCTGCCCTCTTCCCCGTCACCTGAGACCTTTCTTTTCTCCCTCCTGGGTCCTCTCCACCTACCCCAGCCCTACCTGCCTCCCTGGCAGTCTCCTGGGGCACATCACCCATAGCAGTCGGCACCACGACTCTTAGCTCCGTTTTCGCATGTCACCCACTCTGCTCCCCACTGTTAGCCAGTGTGTTCCCCCTGCCGGCTCTTAGGCTCTTTGAGGGAAAGGAGCGCATGTGCCTCACCACTCAACCCCAACAAGCTCCGCACGCACTTGATCCTGTTGAGTTAATAATTCTGTCATTCTAATTCCCATTTGCCCCAGTAAGACTAACACCCACCATGACTAAGGAATTCTTTCTTTAGGTGTTTCTCCCAGATATCTGCAACCAGCTTCCACATCTACAGTATAGACCGTGCAAAGGCATCCGGCCCACTATTTGTGAAAGTCAAACTCCATCCAATAAAGGTTCAGGGGGTATCTGCTCCAGGCCAGTGAACATCAGGGACACCGAGGCAGTCCGCCTTCTAATTCACTGTACGGGGGGTTGCAGACACACTACAGGTATAACGCAGCACGACAGTACGTCTGGTCCTAGGGGCACACGGGCACGGCAGCCCAGATGCTGGCTGGGATGCCCGCGTGTTGTGCTGGAGTGCCTGGCGCCTGTCCCCAGTCCAGCGGGTGGGTCCTTGCCACCCATGTGGGAGACCTGGATTGAGTTCCTGGTTTCTGACATGTGGGGAGTAACCCAGCAGATGGGAATCCCATCTCTCTGCCTCTCAAGTAAACAATTTTTTTTTTTGGACAGGCAGAGTGGACAGTGAGAGAGAGAGACAGAGAGAAAGGTCTTCCTTTGCCGTTGGTTCACCCTCCAATGGCCGCCGCGGTTGGCGCACCGCGCTGATCCGATGGCAGGAGCCAGGATCCAGGTGCTTTTCCTGGTCTCCCATGGGGTGCAGGGCCCAAGCACCTGGGCCATCCTCCACTGCACTCCCTGGCCACAGCAGAGGGCTGGCCTGGAAGAGGGGCAACCGGAACAGAATCCGGTGCCCCGACCGGGACTAGAACCCGGTGTGCCGGCACCGCTAGGCGGAGGATTAGCCTAGTGAGCCGTGGCGCCGGCCCAAGTAAACAAATTTTTAAAATATATACATGTTCCAGGACCGGTGCTGTGATGCATCGGGTTAAAGCTCCAGCCTGCAGCATCAGCATCCCATATGCGCGCCAGTTCAAGTCCCGGCTGCTCCACTTCCAATCCAGCTCTCTGCTATGGCCTGGGAAAGCAGTGGAACATGGCCTGCACCCACGTGGGAGATGTGGAGGAAGCTCCTGGCTCCTGGCTCCTGATCAGTGCAGCTCTGGTTGTTGCAATCATTTGGGGAGTGAACCAGTGGAATGGAAGACCTCTCTCTCTCTCTCTCACTCTCACTCTCACTCTTACTCTAGCTTTACCTCTCTGTAACTCTGTCTTTCAAATAAATAAAATACACACACACACACACACACACACGATCCTACCTTTAGACCAGTCCTTCAAGATGTCAACATTCCCACATAGATATGCACCAGGCACCTCAAGCCTGCATGTTCAAATGGAATTCTTCAACTCACAGAGCCCTGAGACCCATTTTCCTGTCCTTGTTAGCAAGGAACGGCCTCATCCTCGCCCGGCTGACCAAGGTGGGCAGGAAGGATCCTCCTTTCCCGCAGTCCCACAGCACTCCTCCCCACTCCATACGTGGGTCCCACCCCTCACCAAGTTGTTCAATTATATTTTCCTTTTCATTTTTAAAGCGTTTTAGCTTGAACTAAGTTTAGACTTAGAAAAACACTGCAGAAAATAGTAATAAAGAATCTCCTAGTTAGATCCCTCATCTAGCTTCCCCTAACATTAACTTCTTACACAACCACTGGATAATTTTTCTTTTCACTTTAACAACCCCTGCCTTGGTTCAGACCTTCATAAGTTCTCTCCTTAACGAACGTAACGGTGCTTCCTGGTCCCGCTGCGTCTCTGCACTTTTTCACACCCCTGTCAGGGCATCTTCCTAACATGCCAGGCTGGCCAGGCCACCCTCCTGCAGAGTTCTCAAGGTGAGCAAGTGCTTCCGGCTCCACGTGGCCCACCGTCACAGGGTCAGCTCCCTGACTTCCTAAGTTAGCTAACCAGCACGCCTCCGATGCCTCGTCTGAGGGATGGACGTCTGTGCTCCCTCCCAGGGCTTTGGTGAGGATCCGATGGGCTTACAGCTGTGCAATGTCCCAACACAGCCTAGGACACCACACTTGTTCTGCAGCAGGAGCCAGAGAACTTCCCATGCCTGGACCCACCCACACCTGGAGAGGAGATTCAAGTGAACACTCAACAGGCACGTGCGCGTGAGGTATAACAAGAAGAAGAAGAAGAAATACCCAGTTCATCCACCGGAGCAATGAGCATCTCGCTCCCCAGATCCGTGGCCCAGATGGAAGTGACATCAACCTTAAACTTCTCCCACACATATATTCGTTTAGCATTGTACAGATTATAGATGGAGAATCCTTTGGCTCCTCCAATAAACAGATAGTCTTGGGAAATAGCCATACAATTGGGTATTTTGTTGAGCTGGGAAAACAAAAACAAAGGAAAAAAGGAATTACCTTCAGCTGTCAGGGTCTTCACGTAATGAAGCTAACTTTTCAAAGACGGTTGAGGGCTCTTCCTACAAACATGGTGCTCACCTAACACTCGGGCCCATAACCAGGAAAGTCAGAGCACTCCACTTTTAGGGGAAAGAGGGTGGAGCAAGCCAACGAGAATAAATGCCGTTCACAGTAACAATCTTGTAAGTGAGGAAAGGTGCGGTTTCTGGAACAGTCCGTGTCTGCTATCCTGCGGGGGAAGGGCAGCACGCTGGCTTCTTGTCACCTCCCTTAAGCGCGCCCGCAGGCCCTGTGCACTGTGGGAAGAATGGCAGCCAAGGCACTGGCAGACTCTCAACCATCGAGCCAGAGAGTGGATTAATAAACACCTTAAGGGAGAGTCTTCAACTACCAACAGCTGAGGTCTCCTGTATACTCTTGTTAACCAGAACACCCCATTCCTGGCCATTACCAAATCCCATTTGAATCCCGGCGTCTTTGAAAAAGGCACCTGTCCTGTTGAATGCTGGCTCCCGGTAGGGATCCTTCCCTGGATAGGGTATTTTATTAACACCCAGCAGAGACAGGGACTCCCTACCTGAATCTCTGCGACAGGAGGGTACACGGTGGGCTGCACCCGGTTGCGCTCGGCTTCCCTCAGCGCGTCCCTCTCCTCAATAGCTTCCCAAGTCTGCTCGAACAGAAGGTTCACCAGCTTGCTGATCATCCGAAAAGGCTGGGGCAGGGACTCCAGCTCCTGATCCGGGTCCTTGAGGACGTAATCTGCGTCATGGTCCTCAGGCCAGTCCTTCTCCGTGGGCACTGGCACCTCCAGGGGTCCCTTTGGTGTGGAAACAGGCGGCTTCCTTTTCAGAGTCCGACCTCCCTTGGGGGTTGCCATCACAGCTGGTGGCCCTGGGGACCTCAGTGAGACTCCGGAAAGCTGATGGCGGAAGCAAGCAGAGGAACTCAGACAAGAAAAAAGGGAGGCAACGGGTAGCCAGCCCGCTCCCTTCCCCAGCACATCAGCAGAGGGGGGTTCCAGAGACTGGCAGTCTCCTCGCCTATCACAAGACTGGGACTGTATTTTTAGGATTTGGTCTTTGCATTACTAAGGATATTAGAAAAGGCAGAACCTCTCAAGCCAACCACAACAACACGTGCTGTGATGGAGAAGAGAAATTGGCCATCTTCATGCTGTGTTTCTCGGTCTCCGAATTAGAGCAGCTGTCTACCTGTCCCTAATGAAACTCACCCTTCACCTCCCTCACCTATGCCTTCTCCAGGTTCTCTGTCTACAAACGGCTACACTCGGGCCAGCCGGGCAACAAGCCACACGTCTCGGTCATCCCGTCGGATGTGGTTCATGGACTTGCAATCCTGGCTGTCTAATGTGTTTCCTGCTCTCCTTCCCACTGTTGCTACCCAGGAGTTTTGTAGGTACAGTGTTCAGGGCCACCAGAAATGTTGGAGAGGAGAAATGGAAAAAAAATTTGGCTTTAAAAAAAAATCCCACAAATTATTATTCTGTAAATAATAGTTATAAAAACACTTAAAGTGATGGGCTTCCCTCTGTGTATGTGTGTATAAAGTTCAAGTTGACAAGAAGACAAATCTGTGCTTAAGAAATACAATAGTGTATATAAAAAGAATTTCAAATGTTATAGTAAAAAAAAAAAAAAAGGAACATGGGATACAGCTGAAGCTGCTGGATCTGGGGTGACGCAGGGGCCCGCACCACAAGAGGCCCACGGATGTCTTACCACAGTAAGTGGTGTGTATGTATGTAAGTGGTATGTATGTAAGTGGTATGTATGTATGTACATGGATGTCTTACCATGGTAAGTGGTATGTATGTAAGTGGTATATATGTATGTACATGGATGTCTTACCATGGTAAGTGGTATGTATGTAAGTGGTATGTATGTATGTACATGGATGTCTTACCATGGTAAGTGGTATGTATGTAAGTGGTATGTATGTATGTACACGGATGTCTTACCATGGTAAGTGGTATGTATGTATGTAAGTGGTATGTATGTATGTACATGGATGTCTTACCACGGTAAGTGGTATGTATGTACATGGTGTGTACATGGTAGTGGGTAGCCCCACTACCGTCCCCATCCCTTTCCTGGTGGAGTCATCTGTCATGTGGCCACTGCACGGGTGTGACCAGAGATGACCATGGAGAAAGAAGTGCATGACGGGATGAGTGGGGACAGTAACCCGAGCTCACTCAGAGCCAGGAACAATGCCTCTCCCCACCAGCAAACTGGAAAACCCACCTCTTAATTTCCAGGCATTGGGTAGGACACTTGGAAGAATCTTGCCCCAGTGGTGAGATATAACAGTCCTACCATAAATGCTGCTCTGAGAACTCACCAAATTTAGGAGCTATGACATCAGACTGTTTCTAAGTAACTTAATTTTGCTTCCTACTTTACTGCAGTGGTCTGGAGCCAAACCTACACTATCTGCACAGTACGTCTATCACTGCTAGAACCTGTAGACATTTATAGAACAGAGAAGTCACAAAAGACATAAGGCCGGCGCTGTGGCTCACTAGGCTAATCCTCCGCCTTGCGGCGTCGGCACATCAGGTTCTAGTCCCAGTCGGGGCGCCAGAATCTGTCCCAGTTGCCCCTCTTCCAGGCCAGCTCTCTGCTGTGGCCCTGGGAGTGCAGTGGAGGATGGCCCAAGTGCTTGGGCCCTGCACCCCATGGGAGACCAGGAGAAGCACCTGGCTCCTGCCATCGGATCAGCGTGGTGCGCCGGCCGCGGCGGCCATTGGAGGGTGAACCAACAGCAAAAGGAAGACCTTTCTCTCTGTCTCTCTCTCTCACTGTCCACTCTGCCTGTCAAAAAAAAAAAAAAAAAAGAGTTGAACACTACTCCTAACTACTTTGATTTGATTGACAACTATAGAACATCCCACCCACCAACAGATGGTTACAAGTCCTTTGGAAGCATTTAGTAAACCATACTCTGGTCTATAAATTTAACAGAATTTAAGTCATACAAAATATGTTCTCTCTTGACAACAGATTTTAGAAATCAACAACAAAGATGTTTAGAAGTATATAAAATCTCAACTTTTAAGACAGTAAACAATACACTCGTTAATAGGCCATGGGTCACAATTCCATAACTAGTAGAAGGGTTACAATTTTAAAAGTACTGATAATACTAAGCCCTGGTGAAGACACATAGCAATGGGCCTCCCATACACTGCTTTTGCAAACATGAAGCAGTACGGCTTCTCAGGAGAAGGATTCGACGATGTCCTATGAGGTTAAACGTGTACTTCCCACACGGCCCAGCAATCTCACTGCTAGGAGTATGAGAGCTTAGACTCACACAAAAGCCTGAACACAAATATTCACAGCAGCTGTCCCAAGTGGGACGGATAAACAAGCCGTGGCATAGTCAGATAATATAAGCCTACCCAGTAATAGAAAGGGAAAAAACTATCGCTACGCACAACAATATGGATGAATCTCAGAGACTGAATTGCTGAATGAAAGCAACCAGCTTGATAGGTGCTGTGTGACCCTATTACTCAGTACTCTTGATACCAGGCACCAGTATCCCATATGGGTGCTGGTTCTAGTCCCGGCTGCTCCACTTCTGGTCCAGCTCTCTGCTATGGCCTGGGAAAGCAGCGGAAGGTGGCCCAAGTTGGGCCCCTGCACCCATGTGGGAGACCCAAAAGAGACTCCTGGCTCTTGGCTCTGGATCGGTTAAGCTCCGACTGTTGGGCCCATGTGGGGAGTGAACCAGCGGATGGAAGACATTTCCCTCTGTCTCTCCCTGTCTCTGTCTGTAACTCAGCCTCTCAAATAAATAAATCTTTTTAAAAAGATTTATTGTAAAGCCACAATAATGCAGACAATGTGGCACTGGTTTCAAAATGAACATCAATAAAACCAGAGTTGAGACTATGATACATAAGTATACGGACAGCTTATTTTTGACAAATATGCCAAGATGATTTAGTGGGAAAAGGATAGGGATAGTTTTTTTTGTTTTTTTTTGTTTTGTTTTGTTTTTGTTTTTTTTAAACAAATACTGCTGGGATCATCCATATGGGGAAAAATGAGCTCTGAGCCATACCTTGTACCACGTGCAAAAATTAACTCCAAAGTAGATTACAGACCTACATACGCTCGCGCTGACCTTACAGGGCTTTTCCTCGGGTAACATCAACTTTCAGGGTTCAACCTTTCGGCCTTCTTCATGGAAAACTCTGTCCTCAGCCCGTTCTCAAGCGAGGTCCGCACTCCCTGCACTCTAACCACTGGGGAACTGCTGGAAAGTTCTCGAGATGAAGGGACCACTCGGAACCCACCTGGGGTTCCGGGCGCCAGGCTCCGCGGGACACGCCGGAGGCTGAGCAGGCAGCCCCCTCGCAGCGTCCTCTGGAAGACCCCTCCCCAGCACACGCGCGGGAAACGCGGCAGCGCAGCCTCCGAAGCCCAAGTTCGGCCGCCCGGAGCCGGCGGCTTGGCGTCGTCCTAGTAACCACCACTTCCGGCCCCGCCCGGAAGCCCGCCCAGCCCCCCTCCGGCAGGCGCGGCCACGCCCACGTGGGCGGAGCGGCACGGCCCCGCCCACCCGGCCCGCGTCGCGAGACCGACTTTCCCCCGGGACCGGGACGCCCCGGAGGACCCGCGAGCGAGCGCGCTGCGACGCGCGGCCGTGGGCTGCGTGCCATGGACGCCTTCACCCGCTTCACCAACCAGACGCAGGGCCGGGACCGCCTCTTCAGGTGAGCCCGGTGCCTTTCTCGCCCCTAGCCCTTGCGCGGGTCCCGCGCTCCCGGGCACCCCGAGGAGAAGGAGGCGTAAGTCGGCGAGTCGAAGGGCCGCGGAGGGAGTTTGGCGCTCGCGCCCCGCCTCGGCCCGTGTTCCGTGGGGCCGGGCCGAGCGCCCTGGCCCGCGTCCTGAGCCGGGGACGCCGGGGGGCCGAACCTCGGGGCGCCCTCCGCCCCCCGGTCTGCGGAGGGCTATCCCTTCGAGCTGGCCGAGGCAGCACTCCACCCCGTGGTGGCAAGAAGTTGGGGAGACAGTTTGATTCCTGTCTCGACACTGCATGGTGGTCCGGTCTGTCTCGTGTCGACCCGCATGTGGAACAACGCTGTAGACCGGGGAACAGGCAGTGTCTGTCTCCCAAAGAACTCGCAGCCCCTCTCGGAGACACGCGGTGTCAGAGATGGTGGCTTTAATCCGGACACTGGTTCAAGATGTGTCTCTTGGAGATGTGGGTGATCTGCTTAGGGAAGAAAAACAGCTACTGTTGCGATTGTACCTTCCCCTCTGGTGTACAAATACAAAGAGACCAGTAAGAACAGCCCCCACCCCCACCCCGGGGGGAGGGGGGAGGCTTGGGGAGCCAGTTTGGAGCCAAGAATGTTCTCAGTGTCTTGCAATCATTTAATCCTCTTCACAGCCCTATGCGGTAGATACTCTAAAGTCCCCATTCACAGATAGGCCAACAGAAGCAGAAGGGGGTTGATAGGCACCAAGTGGCAGAGCCGCACTGTTCCAGTTCACACAGTCCACTCCAATGCCCACCTCTTAACCAAGCCGTGCCCCCTCTCCGATTCATTTGTTAAATTTTCAGAATGGCTGCATCCTGTACAGGTGTCATTGGCCCAGTGTACCCAGAAAGTACCTTGCAAGGCTTGTCCAAGAGGATCTTTAGAAATTTCGTAGAAAATGGAATTAAAAGACAGGTTTATTTTGGTGCAAACATATGTTGAGCTTCATGCCCATACAGGCTCTTCCAATAGTTTGTTGAGGAGCTGGTGCTGCGGTGTAGCGGGTTAAGCAGTGCCTGCAGTGCCAGCATCCCACATGGGCACCAGTTTAAGCCCCGACTGTCCCACTTCCAATCCAACTCCCTGCACCTGGGAAAGCAGTGGAAGATGATCCAAGTACTTTGGCCCCTGCACCCATGTGGGAGACCTGGAAGAAGCTCCTGGATTTTGACCCAGCCCAGCCCTGGCCATTGTGGCCATTTGGGGAATAAACCAGTGCATGAAAAATATCTCTCTCCCTCTCTCTCTGTAACTCTACCTTTCAAATAAATAAAATCAATCGTTAAAAAAAAAAGTTTGTTGAAAATGTATATTATGAAAAACAATTATATGCATGGAAATCAAAATTTTCTGCACCAAAATAAAACATGTTTTATTTTAAAATTTATTTGAGAGAGAGAGAGAGAACATGCACTCTCATCCACTGGTTCACTCCCTAAATACCCTCAACAGCTGGCTGAGGTGGGAGCTGGGAATTCAATCTAGGAACCCGGCCATCACTGTTGCCTCCCAGGATCTACATTAGCAGGAAGCTGGAGTTCAAGGCCAGAGCCCGTTAGGGAACCTATGTGCTCCAGTATGGATTGTAGGCATCTTAACTGCCACCCTACAGCACCTGCCCTATAAACTTATATTTTAATCCCACGTTTCCAACAACGTTTTGAAGTACTCCCATACTTACTCAGCAAGATCTGAGATTTCTAGCTTTCCTATGCCAACTGTCTTTATTATATGTATAACCTCTGTGAACAAACTGGCATTTGTAAAATAATGCCTTGCTTTGGGACCCACTCCTGTTGTTAGATGAGCTCTGAGAAAGGGAGGGGCAGGGGCAGGTGTTTGGTGCAGTGGGTGAGTCACCCCTTGGGAGGTCTGTGTCCTGTGTCAGGGTGCCTGGTTCCTGGCTGCTCCGCTTCTGATCCAGCTCCCTGCTGCTGTGCACCCAGATGAAATTCAGGGCTCCTGGCTTTGGCCTTTTCCCACCCGGGATGTTGCAGCATTTGGAGAATGAACCAGCAGGTGGAAGCTCTCTGACTCATTGTGTTTCGAATAAAATGAGAGTAAATAATTTTTTAAAGAGAGAGGTGCAGTGCCGTGCCCAGCTTGAGCCATCAAGCTAGGAAGATTTCTTTTTTTAATTGTTTCTGATTCCTGTCTTCTCATTTTACTTCATGCCCAATATTAGGTTCACCACTTTGGAAAATGTGCCACATTTTTATTGAAAATAAAATTTACAGCATAGAGAGATTCAAATGCAGTTACAGGACAGCAGGAACCAGGTGCTTTATTAAATGCACTGCCGAAAGCATTGGGGTGTTTGTGCATTCTGGAATTTCTCATTTATTCCATTGATCAGTGACTCATCATTACAGACAGGGCAATCATCTTTTTTGAATGGATAGCATCATTAAACAGGACCCAAGGACTTGGGCCATCTCCTACTGCTTTCCCAGGCCACAGCAGAGAGCTGGATCGAAAGTGGAGCAGCCGGGTCTCGAACCGGCGCCCCATGGGATGCCAGCACCGCAGGTGGCGGCTTTACCTGCTACACTACAGCGCTGGCCCCCCAGCTGTGGATTTTTGCTTTGGTTCTGGCTTGAGTTTGTGTCCTGTCACATAAAGAGTAGGTTAACTACATGGCAGAGAAGTTTGTTTTAGAAATTTGAAAAGTACCCTGGAGAAAATGCGGACTATGGGTCTCTGCAGACTTAACACCAGGCAGACTTCGGCTCACTTTCTTACCTTGACCGCGTGCGTTTCTCAGTGCCAGCCTTTGGGGGGGCTGTTCATTGCATGATCACAGAGTTCTCTTCCATAACCTGTCTGTCGCATTTCCATCACGTATTCTACCCTCTGCCCCGCCTGTGGAATCCCTGTGGCAGAATTTTGCTCTCATAAGGACTGCTATGTGAGCAATTGTCTTAGAAACGTTGCCTTTGGCAAGATACGTTTCTCTTCCCCTCCTTGCCGACTCCAGCTTTATTTGATTTGTCAATCATTCTCCTCGTGTTGTTTTCCATTGCAGAGCCACTCAGTACACATGCATGTTGCTTACATATTTGTTAGAGCCTAAGGCTGGCAAAGAGGAGGTGGTCACGAAGCTCAAGAAACTGGAGTCCAGTGTGAGCACTGGCCGTAAATGTAAGTACCCTGTCTTGCGGAGGGCAGCGGCTGTCGGCTTCGAACCCTCAGCCCCTACAGCTCACCGCTCTCCAGGCAGTCGGGCTTGGCGGTGCGGTCAGCCAGCACAGCCACCAGGCCCAAAATGCGGGTGTCCTGCAGCACACCGTTCTCGCACTGCCCTCTGTGTCCGTGTTTGGGGCGACGCCACGTCTCCCCGTGCCATTGTAACCAGGGGCACGGGAAGTGTTAGGTCACACTGCTCCCGGAATCACCCAATTCCTGAGCTTCTGCTCTCGTGAGCCCTGTTGTTCTGTGGAAGAACAGAGTAGCTAAATCCCAGACCACCTGCCTTTCCCCTTACTCCCTTGGGCGGCGTTTTCTTAGCCGTTTGTGGGGTTATCAGTTCCGAGGCGCAAAGCGAAGGCGGGGTCTCGCGCTCACTTCATTCACTCCAGCAGTAAACCAGCCTGGGAAGTCCTGTGCTGTCGTAGCAACTGCACGCCTGAGTCTGCTGTGACGAGAAGCAGGTGTCCCCGGGGCACGTCCATCCGTGTTCCTATGCACCTGCTTCCTCTAGGCGCAGTCCTGGGCTGTAGAGAGGAAGTCACGCTGTGATGGTGATGAGAGGTTTAGGGCGGAACATGTTGGCTGGGCACGAGGAAGAGAGAGGTGTTTTGCAAGAGTGGAGCTTGAGGTGTGGTTGAAAAGAGGGAGGAGGGCAGGTGCCTCTAGTTCAGGCTAGGGAGCGTGGCGAGCACTCTGTTGTTGCTGAACCAGTGTCAGACCAGCTGAACTCACAGGGGAGGGAGCTTCAGGTTGTCAAGGAGAGAAATGGGAAGGGTGGTGTGAGCTTTTCTTGGGTGGCTTTGAAGGCCAAGGTTAGAAATTCTGTCATAGATTTTTTTTTTTTTTTTGACAGGCAGAGTGGACAGAGAGAGAGACAGAGAGAAAGGTCTTCCTTTTGCCGTTGGTTCACCCTCCAATGGCCGCCACGGCCGGCGCGCTGCAGCCGGCGCACCGCGCTGATCTGAAGCCAGGAGCCAGGTGCTTCCTCCTGGTCTCCCATGCGGGTGCAGGCCCCAAGCACTAGGGCCATCCTCCACTGCACTCCCGGGCCACAGCAGAGAGCTGGCCTGGAAGAGGGGCAACCGGGACAGAATCCGGCGCCCCGACCGGGACTAGAACCTGGTGTTCTGGCGCTGCAAGGCGGAGGATTAGCCTAGTGAGCCGCGGCGCCGGCCTGTCATAGATTTTTAAGATTGACTTTTTTTGTTTGTTTGAATGACAAAGTGACAAGGAGAGGGGGACAGAGAGCAAGAGAAAAAAAAAATCTTTTCCACCTGCTGATTCACTCCTCAAATGGCTGCATCAGCTGGAGCTGGGGCAGACCAAAGCCGGGAGGGAGGAATTTCGTTAAGTTCTCCCACATGGGTAGCAGGGGCCCAAGGACTTGGGCCATCTTGGGAGCTGGATTGTAAGTGGAGCAGCCGAGACTTGAACTGGCACTCCATGCAAGCGGTGGCTTAACAGGCCGGCACCACAACACTGGCCCCTCAGACAGCTTTTACAGGTCACCCTGAGATCCAGAAGGGGCTTATCCAAGGTCCTTCAGTTAGTGGTATAGCCAGAGCTGGAACCCAGAAACCATATCCTCTTTTGTGTTATTTGCGGTAAAAGAATGAATACAAGGCACTCTTATGAGCTTATAAGTTTTCTGAAAGTCACTGCTTTTGAGCACTTACCGAGTCTAAGATGTAAGCCGACAATATCATTAATTGTCCTGTCTACTGAGTCCTGCCGTCTCTACTTTGTGTGTGACTTTTTTTTTTATTCCTTTGAGAAGCAGAAAGACAGAAACAGCTCCCATCTGCAAGTTCACTCCCCTAAATGCGCACAGTAACTAGACCTTGGCCAGGCCAAAGCTGGGGGCCAGGAACTCCATCCAGGCCTCCCACATGGGGGGCAGGGACCCAACTGCTCGAGCCATCACTGCTGCCTCCTAGGTCTACACTAGCAGTAAACTGGAGTCCTGAATGGAGCCAGGAGGCAAACCCAGGTAGTCCAGTGTCGGGTGTGTGTCTTAACCACCAGGGCCAACACCTGTTCCTCTACTTTGTCAAGAGGTAGTAGTGTGGAGCCAAGAGGAAGCTGGACTAAATAAACGGCAAGACGATAGTGGTGTTATTTTAAAAGGTAATCTTTGGCCAGTGCCGCGGCTCACTAGGCTAATCCTCCACCTGTGGCACAGGCACACTGGGTTCTAGTCCCGGTCGGGGAGCCGGATTCTGTCCTGGTTGCTCCTCTTCCAGTCTAGCTCTCTGCTGTGGCCCGGGAGTGCAGTGGAGGATGGCCCAAGTCCTTAGGCCCTATACCCTCATGGGAGACCAGGGGAAGCACCTGGCTCCTGTCAGCGCGGTGCGCCGGCCACAGCGTGCCGTCCGCAGCGGCCACTGGGGGGTGAACCAACGGCAAAGCAAGACCTTTCTCTCTGTCTCTCTCTCTCTCAGTGTCCACTCTGCCTGTCGAAATAAATAAGGCAATCTTTTGTCTGGAAAGTAAATGAAATGCAAGACGCCAGACCCCCAGGGACAGATGGCACCCAGGCTTCGTGTCACAGCACCTTTCTCCTGGAGAAGCATGGCCCGAGGGTGACCGACCTCGGCATGAGTGTGCTCCATCCCAACCCCGAGGGCCAGAGGGGCTGCAGAAGATTAATGTAAAAAGCCGCCGTCTTTATGCTTTCCAGGATCGTTGTCGGGGTCCCTGATGTACCAGGCTGTTCTTCTCCTTCGCTGAGCAAAGGCTGAGCCTGAAATGAACAGCAGTCGTTAAATAACCAGGGGGCACTCGGCGCGGCAGCGAAGTTGCCGCTTGGGATGCTCGCATCCCCCCTTGTGTGCTTGATCTGGGTCCCGGCGACTCTGCTTCCCGGCCAGGTTCCTGCCAGTGCTTCCCGGGAGGCAGCAGATGATTCAGGTCGTCGGGTCCCTGCCAGCCACGTGGGAGACCCAGACAGAGTTTCAGGTTCCTGGAATCAGCTTGGCCCCACGCTGGCTGTTACAGGCATTTGGGGGTGCACCAGTGTAAGGAAGATCTCCCTTTCTGCCTGTCTCTCTGCTTTTCAAGTAAACAAAAATTATAGGGGGAAAAACTGATCAGTGCCGACTCCTTACCCCGATCCAGGGCTTCTGCCTTCACACTGTGTACTGATGGATAACCGCTAATCATGTGGATTCTCCCTGCAGGGTTCAGGCTCGGCAACGTGGTACACGCTGTCCAGGCGACCGAGCAGAGCATCCGGGCCACCGACCCAGTGCCTCGCCTGTGCCTGACGTTAGCCAACCTGAACCGCGTGATTTACTTCGTCTGTGACACTGTCCTCTGGGTGAAGAGCGTAGGTCTCGCCTCCGGCATCAACAAAGACACGTGGCGACGACGGGCCGCCCGCCACTACTGCTGTTTCCTCCTGCTGAGCCTGGTCAGGGACGTGTATGAAATCTCCCTGCAGATGGGGCGGGTTGCACGCGACAGAGCCAAGAGGGAGAAAACGTCCTCCCGGGATCCCCCTGCCTACAGCGTGGCGGACGAGGAGACAGAGTGGCTGCAGTCCTTCCTCCTCCTCCTATTCCGGTCCCTGAAGGGCCACCCGCCCCTGCTCCTCGACACGGTGAAGAACTTCTGTGACATCCTGATCCCCCTGGACCAGCTGGGGATCTATAAGTCCAACGCAGGCGTCATCGGGCTCGGGGGGCTCGTGTCCTCGGTGGCCGGCATCATCACTGTGGCGTATCCTCAGATGAAGCTCAGGACCCGCTAGGGTGTCCTCAGGAGAGGACGAGACGCTGCCCTCACAGGTGAGCCTTAGTGGAGTGGACGTCTGCTGCAGTCCCAGGCCAGGCCGAGCCACGCGTAGCTTCCCGGTCCCCTGAGCGTCGAGCAGCCCGTGATGCGGGCAGAGTGGGGCCAAGGCTGCAGGAGGGGAGTGTGAAGATTTAAACTCGCATGTGACTGTCGGAGAGCTGGAGTCCCCTCGGGATTCCTAACACCTTCCGTCATCTAACACTCAGTGAGCGTCTCTTACGTGCACAGTGGGAGCGTAGCGTCTGCCCCCTGACTCACGATCAGGAGGAAAACCAAGTGCAAACGGCCCAGTCACAGGGTGACGGAGCACTCGGCCGTGGGCACTCTGGGGTGCGTCACCCATTGGTTTTGCAGCACTCTGGGATCTGGCCCACTGTACCCCATCGCCCCCCGTGGATGTCAGCCACGCATGGCGGGAGCTGGGCTTGGAGCCGCTTAACTGTTGGCCCTCAGAGCTCTGCACTCGCGTCCCTGCTGTGTCCAAAGTAGAAGCAGAAAAGTACCAGGCACCTTCATGTTAGAAATCGTCTGGGGGCAGAGGGCATTAGGCAGTGCCATGACTCGGCAAAAATCAGAAACAGACAGAAGGGACTTGAGGTGACAACAGGTGGAAGGTCGCAGTGGGTGCCTGTCCTGTGGCCCGTGACAGATAAGGAAACCGACTCAGAAAAACAAGCAAAACTCCTCCTTCCAGTTTCCAACCCCTTGTCCGTGGTCTCTTGCCGCCTTCCTGGCAGAGTGAACGCGTGAGGCCCTCCAGAATTCTGTGTTGTCTCTCCACTTGCCCAGATTCGATGCTTTCATTGGTCCATGCTTCCTGTTCTATTCTACAAAAAATGAAAACCTTCTAGACTTGTGAGCCAGATTGTTTTTGTTCAAAGCCATATAACACTTTGGGCAATTCTGCATTAATTTTCACCAAAATGTATGCTGGGAAAAGTGTCATCATTTGCTTTGATAATCAGATTCTCACTGTGGGGTGGCTGGGGGAGGTGGGAGAGGGCAGGCAGGGGCCAAGCAAGAAGACGTTTACCTGCGCCCTGGGTGTCCGGTTTTGTGGTGATGAATCCTTCAGTTTGAGGGAAGTGAGGTGGGCAGGCAGGACGCCAGCGGGTCAGGGCCAGTGTCGGTCCTACCGGGAAGGCCTTGTCATTCCTCTGGATGGGAATGGGAAAAGAAGTGTGCACTGAAGGGGTTAAATTCCCATAGATGTGATTAAGATTCTTGAAAAACAGACTCAGGTCCTTGGCTCTCTTCTAAGCGATCATTCAGGTCCGGGATTTGGAAAAGAACGTTTTGGGGACTTTGAGAGAGATACAAGGTGCTGGACCCGGGCAGATAAAAAGTTTAAATGACTGTTTTTGCCTTGTCCAGATCCTCTACTGTAACAGGTTCATCATGTCCAATAAATTTCAAGACAAACTGACTGGTGTCTGCGAAGGCCCCACCCCCACCCTGACCCCCACCCCGACCACCCCGCTGGTAGAGGGAGCTCTGGGCAGAGGAGGAACGCGGGGAAAGATCTGGCTGCAGAGCTGCTGGGGTGAGAGGCACCTCCAAGGAGACCTCAGCCACACCACTGCCCCCGGGAGGGGGCCACAGCAGCCCTGGCTGGCTGGCTGCGCTGCCTGGAGGTGCCACGGCGCCTGTCTCCTCGTGCAGGTCAGGGTGGTGACGGGCAGCCTGGGAAGCACTCTGTCTTCTGTAGGCACCGGAGACTTCCATGGGTGCCCTGAGCCGCCTCCCTGTGTGCTTTTCCCTCCGCTGAGCCTCCATGCACACCAAGGCCCATAGGAACTCCTGGTGGATTTAGAATCCTAGTGGATCTGGAGCCTCAGAATCCATCTTCCCAGCCAACGTCCAAGTGCTGTGCTTGCTTTTGGGAATCCGCCTGTGAACAAGATGACCCAGACCCTGCTTTTGTGGTGGGGGCTGGGGAGAAAGGAAGGGAGAGAGCACCGTGTCCCGCAAGCCGCTGCTGGCGAGCTGCCCTGCCCTCTTCCCCAGGGACTCTCCGGGCCCTTTCACTGCCTCTCACCTCTCACCCACATTCTAGAATCCCAGCCCGAGCGGCCAAAGGACCAGCTTTGTCAGCAGAGCCCTGTACGATACTACCTCTGGCCCGGAGCCACTGCTCCAGGGACTGGAAGCTGCCCTTTGGCCCGGGTTGCTGTGCAAACACAGCCTCAAGTGTCATCTGGCCTGACCCTTGTGGAGAGGGGGGAGGCACTTGTTAAATGCTTCCCTGCATCTCCGTGGCTGTCCTGTACGTGAGGAGCCCAGGCGGGTGGCTACGTAGGCACAGTGGCACAGTCGCTGCTGCTTGTGGGGGCTCCCGGCCCTGCCTGCCCTGTCGCATCACACACACAGGACTGAACACTGAGGATCTATCATACGCATTGTTTCTTTGCAACCCTGCCTCTCTCTCCTGTCGCCCACGGCTCACGGCTTTGCAGAGCCCATCGCGTGTGCAAGTCCACCAGCCACGAGGACTGTTAAGTGCTGCCCTCCCAGGATCCTTTCGCGGGAAACAGTGGCTTACGCCACAGTGCCCTGTCGGTTTTGAAGCCAGGGACTAGAACCTGGGCTTGTGCCTGAGTCTTTGCCAAGGACGGTGCTGCTGATGGGAACAGACTCCTGGTCCACCCTGTCACTGGCCCTCTGTGGCTTTAACTCATGCTGTTTAGGATTCACTCTCAATAGTAACTGAGGATGGGGAAATGGATAAAAATCGCCCCTCCCCCTGGGAGGCTCTGTTGGGAAGGACTCAAAGACGATGGAACTCTCTGGAACTTTAGAGCCTCTGATTTTATTTTATTTATATATTTATTTGAAAGGGGGAGACAGAGGGAGACACACAGGGGGAGGGCAAGGGTGATCTTCCATCCTCCAGCTTACTCCCTGCATGGCCACAACAGCTGGGGCTGGTCCAGGCTGAAGCCAGGAGCTCCATCTGGTCTTCCACGTGGGTGGCAGGGACCCAAGGACTTGGGCCATCTTCTGCTTTCTCAGGAGCATTAGTAGGGAGCTGGATCAGAACTGGAAGAGCAGGTCTCAAACTCACTCCAGTATGAGATGCCAGCATCGCAGGCGGCGGCTTAGCTTGCTGTGCCACAATGCCGTTAGCAACACATTAGCAATGGGTAGCCCAGTCTTTTCCAGAAAGCAGGGTGGGCTTTTGGTTTTTTTCCCTTTTGCAAATGGAGGGCCAGAAATATTTCAGAATGGATGCCTGCAAGGGCTTGCAATCAGCAGGCCTCTGCATGGGCATCGCCTTCGGCTCTGTGCTCTCCCTCCCTGTTGGCTAAATGTCCTTACAGAAGTTGGGATATAAACCCAGGGGACCCTGGGTCAGACCCGTGGCCACGGCCGGCCCAGCTTCCTCTGCCCCTCTGCCCCTCCGCCCTTCCCTAGCTGGGAGGCCCGACTCACATTGCCCAAGACTCCCTGGAGTGGCTGGAACTGTGTGTGCTCCGGGGGCACTGCAGCCTGGGCTCCTGCAGAGGCAACGGGCGCCGCAGTGAGTCGGGGCTCCTGGGTGGATGGCATGAAAGGGAAGAGGTGGGGGCCGGGGGTCAAGGCCTTCTGGGGATGAAGAGGCCGTGAGGAAAGTGAGGGAGAGCGCCAGGTGAATGCAAGCGGGTGGGGGACCTGCGACCCCAGCCTTTCCCTGAGCAGCTGGAGCAGCTGGCCTTGAGAGTGGCTGCACACGTTCTTTTAGCCTCTTTGGGGCCACCATTTAAGAGCCTCGAGATTCCTCGCAAACCTTTTCTCTCCCATGGTTGCCCGAGTTTCTCACTTCTTTCCCCGGCCCCTCCTAAGAAAACGTCTGTCTGAGCCAACAGCCCGTGGAGCACTGCTCTGGGACCCTGAGGGGTGACCTTGGACGTGATGTTCACCCTTCAAACTTCTGTGCTGGGCAGCCGAGCTCTCAGGAAGCCTGGGCCCAGCTGGTGGCCATGAGACAGTGGCAGGGGGAGCTGCCCCTGTGGAGCTGAGGCCCAAGGGTTTCTGGTGGACCTGGGACTCTCTGTGTTGCAGCGTGACGAGCGAGCATGGCAGTGAACAAGGGCCCGACCTTGCTGGATGGAGACCTCCCGGTAAGTGATCTGGGATCGCAGGACGTGGGGATGGACAGTGGAGGGAGAGGGAGGGGCAGGGCCAGGGCAGGGAGGTCCTGGGACCTCAGGAAGATGTGTCTTAGGTTGTGGTCCTAGCCCACTGCCCGCTATGTTTGAGCCCACTGCTATCCGCGGGGAGATCTGGGTGGGAAAGATGCCCAAAGAACCTAGAGAAAGGCTGGGCGTATTGGCTGGGGGTGGGGGGAGGGCTGGAGGGGACGGGTGCTGCTGTGTCCTGCACCCTGCTGCACCCCCCGGCTTGACCACCCAGGTGCACTTCAAAAGGTCTGTGGGAGGCACAATGAAAGGAAAGTTTATCGTGGTGCAAAAAACTTCTGAAATCCATGCATTTGTCTTCATGGAGAACTCATGTTATGGAAAAACTATCCAACTTATCTTTGAATTCCATTTTCTATCGATCTTTTTGAAGTCCCCTCATCTGCTCAGTGCAGAGCCACTAGATTCTGCCACTCCCAATGTCATCCATGTGGCGAGATGGCACTGCCTGGAGTTGAGCAGTGCGCAGCCTGTGCCACTGTGTGTGGGCATGGGCTGGACATTCAGTGTGTCCCGCAGTACAGCTCCGATCTGGTTTTTGCTATGACCAGAAGGGTCCTGATACTTTTTTTTAAAATATTTATTTTATTTATTTGGAAGACAGAGTTACAGATAGAGGTAGAGCCAGACAGAGAGAGCTGTCTTCCACCTGCTGGTTCACTCCCCACATGGCTGCAACAATCAGAGCTGAGCTGACCTGAAGCCAGGAGCCAGGAGCTTCTTCTGGGTCTCCCACAAGGGTGCAGGGGCCCGAGGACTTGGGCCATCTTGTACTGCTTTCCCAGGCCATAGCAGAGATTGGATTGGAAGTGGAGCAGCCAGGACTCGAACCGGCGCCCATATGATATGCTGGCACTGCAGGCTGGGGCTTTAACCCACTGCACCACAGTGTCAGCCCCAGGTCCTAATAGTGCCTGATGCTTCCTGGCAGGGCCTTCCTGCTTTGGGCACTGTTCAGACAGTGCAACCTAAGAACCATGAACCTGTACAACACCCATCTGGTCCCAAGTTTGGCCGCTTATTCCCGCCCCAGGATCCCTTTCCACCTTTGAAAACAACCCCTGAAGGCGCTATCCAAAATGCTAAAGAAAATATGTGCTTGTTTAAAGTCACGGTGTCTTGCCAGTTCCCATTTCCAAGTTACCTGCAAGATGAAAAGCTGAAACACCGTGGCCTGCTCTGTCGAATGGACACACAGGTGTCCCTGGGGGCTCTTCCAGCTCGGTCGCCTGCAGACAGCACAGGCCAGGGCCTCTCCTGCAGAGCAGAATTGTGCCCGGGTCGGGTTCAAAGCCGCAGAGGCAGCTGAGCAGCTTAGCCTGACCTCAGCGGAGAATTCTTGATGCTCGCCATAGACACAAGAATTTTTTTTTTTTTGACAGGCAGAGTGGACAGTGAGAGAGAGAGACAGAGAGAAAGGTCTTCCTTTGCTGTTGGTTCACCCTCTAATGGCCGCTGTGGCCGGTGCGCTGCGGCTGGCGCACCGTGCTGATCCCAAGGCAGGAGCCAGGTGCTTCTCTTGGTCTCCCATGGGGTGCAGGGCCCAAGCACTTGGGCCATCCTCCACTGCACTCCCGGGCCACAGCAGAGAGCTGGCCTGGAAGAGGGGCAACCAGGACAGAATCCGGTGCCCTGACTGGGACTAGAACCCGGTGTGCCGGCTCCGCAAGGTGGAGGATTATCCTATTGAGCCATGGCGCCAAGAATTTTTTTTAAAAGATTTATTTATTTGAAAGGCAGAGCGAGAGAGAGAGAGAGAGAGATTGACTGATTCTATCTGCTGGTTCACTACCCAAATAGTCCAATGGCCAGGGCTGGGCCAGGCGGGAGCCAGGAGCCAGGAACTCCATCCAGGTCTCCCATGCGGGTAGCAGGGGCCTAAGCACTTGGGCCATCTTCCGCTGCTTTCCTAGACACATTAGCAGGGAGCTGGATGGGAAGTGGAGCAGCTGGGGCTTGAGCTGAGCTCATATAGGATTTAGTGTCGCAAGTGGCAGCTTAACCCCCTGCATCACAACGCTGGCCACCCCCCACCCCCCCACCCCCCGACATACACACACACAGAATTTAATGTAATGCCGTTTTAGACCTAAGTTGGAATCCTGGCCCGGCCGTATACTAGCTGTGCAATCTGTGGAAGTCACTTCATTTCTCTGAGTCTCAGTCTCTCATCAGCAAAGTGGCGCCAGAGGGTCACTGTAGGCACTCAGCGAGCTCAAGTCACCGAGGCACCCGGGCCAGTGCCTGGAGCTCACTGTCCCCTAGGCAGTCAATGTCGGTTCCCTCTGTGCGGCTAAGGGTGAGCTAAAGTTGAATCATGTGACTGCTGCCGAAGTGTGTTAATAGCACAGCGCCCCAATAACAAGAGCACTGCGCCCCAATAACAAGGGCACAGCACCCCGATAACAAGAGCACTGTGCCCCGATAATGAAGACTTGTGGGTCCGCCACAGCCAGCACGTTCCGCTCCCACCTGCAGGCTGCCTTTGAGTCTGTGTGCTAGATTTGAAAGAAAGACAGCTCCAGACTAGTCTGTCCAGCAGAGACGGCCACCAGACCGCGGGGTGAACTGCCCACAAAACCAGGTTGGGGCCGGCGCCACAGCTCAATAGGCTAATCCTCCGCCTGCGGCGCCAGCACCCCGGGTTCTAGTCCCAGTCGGGGAGCCGGATTCTGTCCCGGTTGCTCCTCTTCCAGGCCAGCTCTCTGCTATGGCCCGGGAGTGCAGTGGAGGATGGCCCAAGTGCTTGGGCCCTGCACCCCATGGGAGACCAGAAGAAGCACCTGGCTCCTGGCTTCAGATCAGCGCAGCGCGCCGGCCACAGCAGCCATTGGAGGGTGAACCAACGGTAAAAGAAGACCTTTCTCTCTCTGTCCACTCTGCCTGTCAAAAAAAAAAAAAAAAAAAAAACAGGTTGGGACCTGGAGCTCCTTAGCGTGGCGAAGGGACCTCTTATGGGTGGCACTTTTAGCTTCAACTACGGGAAGAGCCAACCATGAGGGATGAAATAGGCTTGCCCAGTGCTGCTCCAGGGGCAGAAGGTGGGCTGAGGGCTGGAGGTGGATTTCGGGCCCTCAGAGCTGGCCGACAAAGGGCGCTGGCCGACAAGGGGCGCAGGCCTCTCTCTCTGAGGACAAGTGCGCCCCTCCTCTCCAAGAGAGGGGAGCCTTCCAGGGGAGTGGGGCGGGGCTTCCTACTGCACGCCCCCTGGAGGCCCAAGATCTGAGCTTTCCCATTCTGCTCTGTGCAGCCCCGCTTGTTTAATTTGGCCCTGCTTTATTGAGCTGACATTATGGGCCAGGCCATCTGGGGGTATAGCAGCGACAGGCACTGGGAGAGAGGGCCAGGCATACACAAAATCACAGCACGGCAGGTCCAAGGATGGCCACCCAGGGGCAGCTGTGTAGGACGAGGACCGGGAGGTTCACGGGGCAGTGACGGCCGAGCTGGGTCCCGCGGGAAAGGGCACGGCTGGGCAGAGGGGGACCTGGATGGAGGGTGAGCCTCCCAGATGCCGGGGCCGGGGCACACAGGCAGGGGGCAGTGTTCCAGACAACCGGACAAGTGTTCAGGCGAGGCCACCGGTGCAAGGTGAACCAAAACGCCAGACACATATGGCAGCAACACTTGCTCTCTCCTGCCAAGTTCAGGAGGGGTGGCCGGGGAGGAGGACAGGGGCTGCCTCTGTCTCTGCAGCACTCCAAAGCCTGGCTCGTGACCTTGAGGCGCTGTAGGTGCATCTTACCTTCCCTGTGGCTCCCCGTGTCCCCGTGACTGTTGGCATCCGGAGACCTCTTTAGCCTTGGTTCCTCCCAGGTCACTTAGGCTCAGTGACTCACTATGGGCTCCCCAGCCTGGGCTCACCTTCCCAGAAGGCTGGAGAGAGAGGTGCGACAACAACGCGAATGGGTTCCTTCCCTGGCAGGAGCAAGAGAACGCGCTACAGCGGGTGCTGCAGCTGCCGGTGGTGAGCGGCACGTGCCAGTGCTTCCAGAAGACCTACGCCAGCACCAAGGAAGCCCATCCCCTGGTGGCGTCCGTGTGCAATGCCTACGAGAAGGGCGTGCAGAGCGCCAGCAGCCTGGCTGCCTGGAGTATGGAGCCAGTGGTCCGCAGGCTGTCCACCCAGTGTGAGTCCCCACTGACACTCGTGGCTGTCTGTCCCCCGTCTGGCTGTCCCATCACCTGATAACTTGTCTGTCTACCCGACCGCCTACCCAGGCCTACATCCCATTCCACGGTCTTCTCACGTAGAGACACAAAGATGTAAATATAGCTCCCTGTCCTTGTGTAGATAGATGCCCCATCATTACCCAGCTGGCTGTCACCTGGGATGACAATGACGGGGCAAAGAACTGGCAGGGGGAGGGGTGGGCGGGGCTAAGTGGCGATGGTGAGACGGGGGCCCGTGGCAGGTCAGACACCTGCTCTCACTACGAATCCAGTGGCTCCAACAGCAGGACTGGTGGGCACCAGTGCTGGGAAGGGGGGGCATTGGCTGAGCCCCACAGCTGGTGATACCAGCTCCTGGCACGTGGGGGCAGCAGAGGGCCATCAGCCAGGGACCAGGACGGGAAGACGGCTGTCCATCAAGCCCTAGCGGCCCTGTCCCTTCAAATTGCTCAGCCCAACTTGAAGTGAATTCTCCAAGCCGTGGCTCTCGATGGGGCTGAGGGAACTCCCAGCAGCGCTGAGAAGTCTGGCTCCCTCCTCGCTGCTGGCTGGAGAATGAGGGGGATCTGAGGCTCTCACCCAGCCCACAGGAGAGGAGGGCGGGTGAAGGCCCCTGGCCCTGGGCTGGCCTCCCTCCCTCCACCCTTTCCCAGTCCCGAGACAGCCCAGTCACCAGGGCTTGAGCTTTCTCTGAAGGAAGATAAGATGCCCGGAGATGGCATGTATGAAAGAGCATCTCTTGGCCGGCGCCGTGGCTCACTAGGCTAATCCTCCACCTAGCGGCACCGGCACACCGGGTTCTAGTCCCGGTCCGGGCGCCGGATTCTTTCCCGGTTGCCCCTCTTCCAGGCCAGCTCTCTGCCAGCTCTCTGCTGTAGCCTGGGAAGGCAGTGGAGGATGGCCCAGGTGCTTGGGCCCTGCACCCCATGGGAGACCAGGAGAAGCACCTGGCTCCTGCCTTCAGATCAGCGTGGTGTGCCAGCCATTGGAGGGTGAACCAACGGCAAAGGAAGACCTTTCTCTCTGTC